>NW_009235262.1:0-41840 GCF_000690835.1 Fulmarus glacialis
ATGATTCTATGATTCTGTTCTATGAATTACCTGGGAATCTTGCTAGCAGCCAGTGAGCTCGCTCAGCAAAGCAGTGAATATTGAGTAGAAATTTTTAATGTTCGGGTTTATTCCATCCTTCAGCAAGGAGATCAGATGTCTTAACAGTTTGGAGGGTTTTTTTGTTTGTTTTTAGTGGATGTGTGGGATGCTCCCTCTCTTCACCAAATTCCACATGTGTAAAGCAGTGTCATTTATAATCCTGGCGTGTGTGTTGGTATAGAAAAGTACATTTTTATTTAAAAACAAGATTTTCTGACTGTAAGTGTCCTCTACTCCCTTTGCAGAGTGGAGTAAGCCCTCCTGTCCTCCACACTGTTTATTGTGGGCATGTTACCCCATAAGTAAAAATACAGGTAGAAATCAGAAACAAGCGCCATGCTGCATTCATCAGTGGCATGAAAAAAGAGGTTCTGTTTGATCCTCGAGTTTCTTAAGTTTCTCTATGCTCTCTGTAAATAGTATTTTGCTTCCCCCCAGGTATTACTTGTGTCTTCAGCTTAGACAAGACATCATTACGGGGCGGCTGCCCTGTTCCTTTGCGACTTTGGCTCTGCTGGGTTCGTACACGGTCCAGTCCGAGTTGGGAGACTATGATCCCGATCTACACAGCCCGGATTACATCAGTGAATTTAAATTGGCCCCAAACCAGACAAAAGAGCTCGAAGAGAAGGTTGTGGAGCTTCATAAAACATACAGGTAAGGTGCAGCGGCTGGAGGGCTTGTTCATGCACAGCAGCCTGAAATAATGGAAATAATGGGGGTTTCTGGTATTTTCCCCACCTCTGTTGTATGCTTTTGGTTTCCTGCTACACCAATTTTTTTATGTTGGCAACAGAAGGTGTAGCAGTAAGGTGTGAATTTTCAGCTACTGAGAACATCAGCTATTTAAAAAAGATCTGATACTTTATAACAAAATCTTTCTAGAAGCTGGAATTCTTTTTTCCTGTGTGAAGAAGCTGTGTTTTTAGAAAGCAGATGCAAAGTCTTGCAATTGTTTATTAAGAGTTTTTCAACAGTATAGCTGTGAAAGTGGGTTTTATTTCATATGAAAATACAAAGTTTGCTTGTTTTAACCTTGACCTTTGTCTTTTTATTTATATTTGCTTTGGGATTTATGTATTTTTTGGATTGCAACCTGGTTGGAGCAGATCTCGTCTCTTTGTGTATACGCTGTAGCCTACAGCGTGTTTGGGGTTTTCTGCTGCCACTTTTAATGAGTAACACTTTCTAACGTGGAGGTTTTCCAGATGATGCAGGAGGTATAAACCTGCAGTTAGGCTGTCCTCCTTGTGTTCCCCAGTGCGACCATGACCTGGGCAGATGTGTCTTGTTCAGGTAGGGTTGAAGGACTCCTGGTAGCAGATTAAAGGGTCACAACAACCAAACCTCTTCCTCATCTTATTTTGAGCTTACTTTCGTAGATGCTCTCGAGTGCTTGGATTGCAGAAGCTGTGCGGAGCTGTGTGCTTGCCGGCACGGAGGGCTGGCGGGGAGAGCGGCCAGCCGGTAGCTTCTGCAGCCTCCCAGAGATATGTTTGTGCTTTAAGGGGAAAAAAAAAGCCCATAAAACCACTCCGTGATACTGAGCCCTTCAACCGGCAGCCCCTTGACCTGTGAAAAGCTGCTGGCTGATGCACTAATAACGAGAACGGAGCAAAGACGAGACCTTCTCGCAGGCAGACGGGAACTAATAACCTGAGAGCAGTAGGGAAGGGTGGACGTGTGCCCCCGGCTGTGACCAAAGCTACAATTAACACCTCGCTCAACCCCGCAAATCAATACTTCAAATTGATTTCCCCTCCATTTGCACTGAGAGGAGAGGAAATGAGGGAAAATAAGTCCGGGGCCGCTGACGAGCTTCATGACTTGAAGTCAAAGGCCGTTAGCTGTGCTAGAAGAGGCAGATCACGTTCATGAATTATTCATGGCTTCATTAGAAGGATACTTCAAGGTATGGGATGTAGTTATATTTAACCTGCTTGTGCGTGCAGGAGGGAGGAAGCAATATTTAATTTCTGGTCTGTGTTCTGTGAACGTTAAACTGTCAGAGGGTTTTCAGTGGGAAAACTCTGCTAAACCATGCTCCGTCTCTGGCTACTTTATTTGCAAAGCGCAAGTCTCGTGTCGGAGATGGCGACTGCTCCTGGGTCTTTCCTAGAGGATTGTCCTTACAGTCGTCTTCCTCTGCCCTGTCTCCCACCACTAAAACCTCTATTGACATCGCACACAAGATGTATGCGAGCGCTCAGAAAGAGAGACATCAAAGCAGGGAACAAAATGAAATGTATTCAGCTGAATACTCTCCCAGCAGAGCTGTTAGGTGTACACCAGAAACTTATTAACAAGGGCACTTCAATAACGTTGATAATAGCCTCCATTATCAGGATGTTTCTGTTAAGCAAAGTTGTGTTGTGTTGCCCCTCCTGCAGACAGGGTACCATCTGTTCCCAGAAAACATCTCATTCATCTGGTCTGCCCCAGTAGGAATTGCTGCCGAGTGGTCTCAGCTGTCCTTGCGTTTGGTTTGGAGAACAATAGCTGGGTTTGGGGGCGGTCTGGAGGTCTGGGAGGACAGTACCTGTCACCCTCTGCCTTCAGCTGAGTTGGTGTTTCTTCCACTGAATTTTGTTTTGGACCCCGTACCGCACTTCCTCGCCGGATAACTTGCTTTCTTGTCTGGGGTCTGTACAGCTCCACAGAAATAAGGTGCATCTGTTTCACGAGGATGTCTTAAAGCACAGATTTGTGCATTCAGAGCAATTTAATAATTCTTCATCTGGGCACAGATTTGTGTTGAAAGCAAAAGAAAATCTAACGAGTAAATGGCTTTGTGAAGTCTTATCTGTGCCCTCCGAAAAGCAACAGTTACGGGAATACCAAGCCCTCTCTCTCTTTCCCCAGATCCATGACTCCAGCCCAAGCAGACCTGGAATTTCTTGAGAATGCGAAAAAGTTGTCTATGTATGGAGTCGACCTTCACCAAGCCAAGGTGAGAATCAGCGTGCGTGCACCTGCCTGTGGATTTTGTAATTGGATTATCCTTCCCTTGCAGGAGCAAGTTTACCTATTTCAGGAGGCTCCTTTTGAAAGATTATAGGAAGTAAGCTGGCTACTGGTACAGAAACACAGACACACCACAGAAATGCCTCAAGGACTGTTGCAAGTGTTGTTAGAGAAGTGATTCTTCCTGATTGCTTATTATTTATATATTACAGGAAGCTTTACAAAGCTACTGATGCAGACAGGTCCTTGCTCTGAGGAACTTAGAATAAGGCTCTGACCCTGCAAGGTCAGCTACTCCGCTCAGAGATAGGCAGGATAGGCTCTAGACAAGCTATTTGAGCAAACAGCATCGCAAGAGAGATCTGCAGAAGGGAGGGGGTTGTACGGAGAAACGTGAAGGAAAAGCAAGCCTGGCCCTGGCTGCATAGGGAGCTAGAAGCTGAGGTCTGGGTGGTGGGGAGATGAATTCAGGAGAGCCTTGGGGGAAGACCAAAAGGGGTAATTTGACAGATGCTGACCTGAAATTTGTAACTCTGACGCTGCTTAAATCCTCATCTGCTTTTCCAGGACTTGGAAGGAGTGGATATCACTCTGGGAGTCTGTTCCAGTGGCCTTCTTGTTTACAAAGATAAACTGAGAATCAACCGCTTCCCGTGGCCCAAAGTCCTGAAGATTTCCTACAAACGCAGCAGCTTCTTTATTAAGATTCGGCCAGGGGAGGTACGTTCTGACTTCTTTGTGCTCGTGTCTTCTTTAATTGCCTTCTGATTATCACCATCGTGTATGCTTCACTAAAACAAAGTGGGGGGAGGGAGCAAGCTTTTCTCTGAATGAGCGTTTTACACTATTGGGTTTCTGATCTTGGCTTGGTATTAAGTTCAGCTCTTCAGGTAGAGCTGACCTTGCTGAAGCTGTAAAAGAACGGGTGACAATTCAAACAACGTGTCATCCAGCACCACCTCCTGGCACTGAGTGGTATTCCCAGCATCCAGAGGAAAGCGGTGCGAAGTTCACAGTTAAGACTGGGAGAGGACTGACTCCTTTTTTGGAAACAGGGCAAGACAAAAGCTCTTTGTCTCACTTAAAAAAAAAAATTAAAAAAAAAAATAGAGAGGCATACCTTTTCACTTAGACTGCCGCAGGCAGGGGGTGGTTGCCCTGACGCTGCCTCTCGTGAACAGGGAGAGCAGCCTGGCTGCTGGAAACACGGTGGGGAGAGAGGCTGTAACGGGGATCAGCCTCTTTACTCCTCTCCTTCTTCCTCCTGCTTCGACTGCCATGACCCAGCCTTGCAGGGAGGTCAATTTTTGACCCTGTCCCGCAGCTGGGCAGCGCGACACGGGGGTAAATGAATCTGGCTGCAAAACCCACGGCACGCTCCTCTGCAAGTCCTGGTGCGTCCTGAGAGATGCGTTGGGGTTGTGTTTTCTCAGACCCAGGCTCCTCCGGCACATCATGGAGTGAGTTCAGCTGCTCTTGGGCTAGACCAGCAGTTTGTGCAGTAGCAGAACAGGTCGATGGGCTGGGGACTGGACTCCTGCCACATTTGTTTCTTGCTATACCTAAGTAACTTATATTTTCCACAGCAAGAACAGTATGAAAGTACAATTGGATTCAAGCTACCAAGTTACCGGGCAGCGAAGAAGCTGTGGAAAGTATGTGTTGAACATCACACGTTTTTCAGGTGGGTTTTCTAAATGGTAGGCTCACCTTGAATAACCAATGCTTTAGATTAGCTGCTGAAAATGAGCACTCCTTCAGTGTTCCTTGGTGCTTAACAAAATTCAGAGTGAAATGGTTGCAGAGACATTAAGTGTTTGTATTGCAATAAATTTCTAGGCAGCTTCCACTTCATAAGATACATAAGACAGAGGTCTTATGTAGATGTGGGGCTTATTGTTAGCGCGTGTTGTTTCGTTAATCAAGCGTATGCAGAGGCTTCTTTAATTTATATTTTAATTTCTCTTTACCTGCCGCTTCCTAGACCTGGAGGTATGATTTTTAAATTGTGCATGTGGTTTTCAGGCTGACTTCCACTGAGGCCATCCCGAAGAGCAGGTTCCTGGCGCTGGGCTCCAAGTTCCGCTACAGCGGCCGGACACAGGCGCAGACGAGGCAGGCGAGTGCCTTGATCGACCGACCCGCTCCCCAGTTCGAGCGGACGGCAAGTAAGCGAGCCTCCAGGAGCCTCGATGGAGGTGAGTGTCTGGTCCCTTTTCCCTCTTTGTGGCTGGATTCTGCAGGATGCTGAAATACTCCTTAAATATTGCCTAAATTCCCTGCTTTAAAAATAAAAAAGCGTAACTTCTCACTTTAATACAAGACCTGGATATAAAATGCAAACCGATAGTAGTACTAGCAAGAACTGGCTGACAAAAAGGATGTAGGTGGGTGCTGAAGGCTTATGGCAAAGTTCTGGTTGTAAAGATATTTCCTCATTCAATCTGAACGCATTTTCCTTTTAGCAAATGAGGAATTAAGCTATTCTAGGATTTGTTTTGTTTAACGTAGCTTCTTAAATTAAATAGTTTTCCTTGAGGGGGAGATTTTTTGCCACAACTGTTTGAAACCTTGTCAGCGTCTGTTAAAACGATGCTAATGTTGAAGTTTGTGGCCTATCAATCAGGTGGGCTCGTCCCTGACATTTTTAAGAGAGCCAGATAGCAGCAGGTTAGAGGAGGTGAAGCATGGAAGGGGGAGTGCCTAAGTTTGCTCTCCTTGATCTGGATCATGGGGTGCTTGTAAAATTAGGATCCAGGGAAAGGGGAGCATCCCTTTTCACCAAGAGGATCCAGGGAAAGGGGAGCATCCCTTTGCACCAAGAGGGTCCAGGGAAAGGGGAGCATCCCTTTGCACCAAGAGGATCCAGGGAAAGGGGAGCATCCCTTTTCACCAAGAGGATCCAGGGAAAGGGGAGCATCCCTTTGCACCAAGAGGGTCCAGGGAAAGGAGAGCATCCGTTTGCACCAAGAGGGTCCAGGGAAAGGGGAGCATCCCTTTGCACCAAGAGGGTCCAGGGAAAGGGGAGCATCCCTTTTCACCAAGAGGATCCAGGGAAAGGAGAGCATCCCTTTGCACCAAGAGGGTCCAGGGAAAGGGGAGCATCCCTTTGCACCAAGAGGATCCAGGGAAAGGAGAGCATCCCTTTGCACCAAGAGGATCCAGGGAAAGGAGAGCATCCCTTTGCACCAGGGGCACCTGATGGAGCAAGAACAGCGTTGCTTTGAGCCCTGAGGTCGTGCAGCGACCCGGGAGGGAGCAGGGCTGCCCCAGTGCCCTGTGGCCAGCAGCAGCCAGGCTGCCCCTGCTCCTGGCATGGGTTTACCTGAGCGTGGGCTTCGTGCCTCAGAGCTAGGAGGGAAAGGGCTGCTTGGTTTGAGCTCCATATCACAGCAAAGCAAAATGCCTGCTTGCCTGCAGTCCGGGCGTGCGAGCTTACCCAGGCACGGTGCACGGAGGCAAGGGGACCAGCGCTGTTGGTTGCCCCTTGGCCATGCCCTGTAGACCATTATGACCCCAGATGAGTAGGGAAATCCCCGCTGCAATCCCGCACCCAAATGTCAGAGCTTGGAAAAGAGCAGCCTGTGAATGTAATGCTTCTGTCCCCATTGAAGTCTGCAGCCTTTTTCCATCTGCTGTGTGGGCAGTCGTTAACATGTGCCCCGTTTCTTCAGCTAAACGTGCGACTCAAAAAGTTGAGTTCAGAGCCGTAGAGGAAGAGAAGCAGGAGGAGGTGGTGGTGGTTGAGGTTCCCGAACCAAAACCCGTGGATCAGATCCGAGAAAAGCCAGGTATAGCTGTGGTGGTGGCTACAACTCTTCTGCAGCACCTTTCCTATCCTTTACATGCTTGTTCCTGACAACTCAAAGTTTCACCAAATCTGGCGGCTTTCTTTTTCGTTTCTTTGCAAGAAGAGTTTCACAGTCAGAGGACAGACAGCCCGGCAAAGCCCCGGCTCTGGGAGACTCCTTAAATTTCCACTTTGCACCTTGTTAGACTGTAATCCTTGTTGGGGAGGTGGGGAAAAAGTTTAGGATGTGCTGGAACTTGAGAACTGTCTCCTTATTAAATTCGGGTGTTTTTGTAAATGTGGATTAGAAAACTTTAAAGTTTGATCTTAAACTTCTTGTAAAGCTTCTGAAATTCTTCATCCTGGGACCTGCTTGCCATTTTTTAAGCCTATTCTGGGGTTTTTTGGTGGTTTGAGAAATGTCGCCCATTTTGCTACATGGAGCTTATATTTCTCTTAAGATAAGTAGTACTAATAAATATTAATGCCCTTAAGAGGTGTGTAGGTACAACAGCATATTTGAATACTAATAAGCGTATCACAGCAGCGGTGTTGTCAAATATTTGCAGTCTTCATCACTTAAATAGCGAATACCTGCGGTGCATTAGGACTGGAGAAAATTTGTATGCAAATGCATTACGTACTGCTCCACTGCCCTTCTTCCACCCTGATTTTTTTTACAGTGCACTTTTGACATCACTGTTTTTCTGGTATGAAATCCAGACCAAGCTTTCATGAAGTAATGTGGCAGACTGTCTCCCCACCGCTCTCTTGCCTTGAATTCTCGCTAGTCAGCATCGCCTGGCAGGGAAAATCTGATGCTGTAAAAACAGAAGGTGGAGAATTAACATTTAAGACACCAGGATAGATGGTTGTATTTCCTAGTTTTTAGATTTGAAGCTGATCACTCAAGTACATTTAATTAACGCTGCTAGTTTTTATATACGTTTTTATCTACAGGAGCCTGGGTGTGTTTTTCCTGGATTTTACCAGCCAGCACCTGCTTTTCCCCTCTCATCCAATACACTGTTGGGCCTGGCAGCCCTAGAAAGACTGATATGCAATTGCATGGTGAAAAATGACTATTAAGCTGCCTGGTTTAAAAACCTCCTTGCTGTTCTCAGCCACTGCCTCAGAGAGGGATCTCCTCACTCTAGCGACCGTTGTGTGTCCGTGCGGTTCTCCAACCGCTCCATTAACACATGCAAACCTCTTTCTAGCCAAACACGCTCTTGAAACTTTTGAAATGAAACCCATTGCAGAGGAGGAAGAGGAGGAGGAGAAGGTAGAGGTGGTTAAGGTTCCCGTTCCTGAGCCAAAGTTACCGGAGCCGTTGCAGACGTGGTCAGGTACAGCCGCAGCGGCGTTTGCCATCGGCGTGGCTCCCGCGGCCGCCCGTGCTGTGACCTGCTGGGTTGAAGTGATGCAGTGCTGTAGGACAGAGGTTGCATCGTTTGCGGTGGTGTTCATTGCCATTAAAATCACACTCGGCTTTGCAAGCGTGCTGTTAATACACGTGCTGCTTTTTCAGGGTGTGCCTCCGGTTGAGACGAGGAGGTGCCGTGCCGTGGCTTGGCTGTGTGCCTGCGTGGTGAAATGAGTGTGCAGTGCCCTTTTAACGCTCCTCGCTGCTGCCCCTTCTTGTAAGGTTCGTTCCCCTGAGCTGTAGGAATGTGCGGTGCCTGAAAATCAGGTTGTGTGCTCCGGGACTGCTGGAGGTCACCTACACGCTGCTTTTTTTCTTCGCTAGGCAGCCTGCTTCTTCCCTAGTTGGGGTTTTTTTCAGAGCAACTTCACTGCTGCAGACAGATACACCCTAATCATAATTAAAAGCAGAGTTGGTTAGTTGGTTAGGGATTGAAGCTGTGGAAAGAGGTAACTGGGAACTTCACCCGTTTTCTTGAATATTATGAAAAACACTAAACCAGCCCCTGCGCTGAGACTCGAGGACGTTCCGTGGGATGGGCTGCAGCAGAGCGGGCAGCGGGCAGCGGCAGACCCGAGCACATCCAGGGTCTCCTGCTGCAGCTGCCCCTTCTTCTCATTCCTAAACTTCTTCCTCCTCTTGACACTTCTGTTCCCAGTAGGGACGGTTTTCTTGACTGGGGTGATGATGATTGGTATTTTAAATCTCATATTTTGGAGCAGCGCTTTTTACTGTGTTTAAATAGTCACATGTCAAAATAGCTAAAGGTAGTAAATCAAGAAAATATAACTAAAATAATGCAATTCTGGACAGCACAGAACTCATTGCTGAATATCAAAGGAAGAGCCTAGGATCTTTTATTATTTTTTCCACGTGTCTGAATGCTCTTAAGCGCTGTGAGAGAAGCAGGAGTCCCTGAAGAGAGGTGGCCCTGGGGATTTACCAATGCCAGTATTTCCTTTGCGACTTGATCTTCGAGGTGGCATTTTAACACCTGCGTAACTTTTTTAGCCAAACATGCTCTTGGCAATGTTGAGATAAGCCCAGTTGAAGAGGAGGAGGAAGAAAAAATGGTGGTGATGAGAGAACTAGAGCCAGTCCCGCAGGAGAAAGGTACCACCACGAGGGCTTTGCACACCCGGCATCCTCCTAATCCCGATCGTCCCGCTGTACGACCTCCCCGGCGGCTGTCACCGCTTCCGTGGCATAAATAACACCGGGATGCGGCACTGGTTGTCCTTCCGAAAGGATAACACAATGTCTGGCTCACAGAAATGAACTGCCGTGCCGAAGAGGGGGGGAGGTAACGGAGATGGCGGTGGTGGTTTGGGGTCTTAGTGTGGATTTACAGCAAGACGTGGTGTCTACGAGTCTTAAAAGTGTAATTTCAATCTCTGAAAAATCAGGTTCTTTTTTGCCCTTTCCACCTTGTATGTTTTTGGCCACATGGATACTTTGTTCTGTACATGTTTCATACACACAGATGAGATGCAGTTATCTTTTCAGTGAAACAGGAATTCTTACTAAGGAGTTAATTAAAATTACAAGTTCTTTTTTAATGCTGAATTTTCTAGTGTCTTTGACTAGCTGGATGGACTCTAGTAACCCAGTGTTGGCTGGGATGAGTTACACAGTGTGACCCTTGCTGCATAAACTGATTTTTGGAATATGAAACCATGTCAAAGGAATTATTTCAGGTGACCAGGTATATTTTTAGTGGAATGGCCATAAAAACCAACATCAGGAGAGCCAAATACTTATTGCGTCTATAGGTACACGCAGTGAATTAATTGGGGCTTTCTTTGTCGCGCAGTATTGACTTGAATATTTTGGAGGTGTCAAGCTTTTCAGGGATCGGGAACTGTCTGGGAAATCAGGAATCGAAGGAAAGAGTAGGCGGTTGGTTTTGAGTGTACCTAGCGCTTGTATTCAAGACTCTCATCCTTCTCTGGAAAGATGATTTCTTGGCAGCATGCTGTTCATTTCTGCACTGTCACTGATCTGGAGATGCTGGGTATCTTCTCGCAGCGGTGCCTTGGGCTGCAGCAGGAGATTCCATCTCGGACACGCAGCCTCAGCCTGCTTTGAAACCCACCTGGAAGTTGCTGTACAGTTTTATGGAGCAACGCTTGTTGATTTTTTTTTTTTTTTTTTTTTGGTCGGAATTGCTGAAAAGACTGGGGAGATGGGGGAAAACCATTGTTGCCCTTCCAGAAACCATCCGTTTCTGGTTGAGGAGATGCCAATGAGTCAAGAACTCACCACAGCTATAAGCGTTTCTATTTTAACGGCTGCGTTGGGATGGACTTTTGTGTCTGTCGTGTGTGAAGGACTCAGAAATCGATGGCACAGTGTTAAAAATATATTTGCCTTTCTGGTGTGGCTTCTCTGCAGAGTGCAAGCTTGCTTTTCGTAAACCATCTGTTGTGGGGTTTTATTTTATTTTATTTAAACCATAAAGAAAATAATCACAACTTTCCCATACTAAATGCACAAGCTGCTTTGCTCAACATCTTTATTTCGTTTCCCTTTTTTTCTTCCTCCTCCTCCCTTTCTTTTTAAACGACAGCACTGTAATTTGGAAAGACTTTGCCTGGTGCTTGAGAAACGTTGCCTGCTCTGAACTCTGTCCCTGTCTGTCTCTCCCCCATCCTCAGCAGTGGCCGTGATAACCCCCGAGAGGAGTCCCCGTCCCACCTCTGCCCCGGCCATCGCTCAGAGCCACGCTGCAGAACCAGTCCCAGCTAAGCCCGACGCGAAGGACGTGGTCGCTGCCTCTAAAGTAGAAAAGGAAGCAGCGAAACCCGATGTGAGGCGTGAAGAAATCCCACCGGAGAAAGCCAAGCCGCAGCCAGCCGATGCATCAAAGGTATGTCAGACGGGAGTCTCCTTGGAAGAGGCTCCGCTTGTTCCGGGCTGGAGCATAGCTCTAGAAGCCGTCCCAGAGCAGCAGCTCTGTGCACCTTCTGTGCAGGGGTTTAATCCTCACCCAGGGAGGTCTGGATCCCAGGGAAATCCCAGCCCTGACCCTCCGAGTGCAAGGAAGGAGGAGGTCCGAGGCGGCTGGGTTTTGGTGGTTGCAGTCAAACGAAATGCAACTTACTGATACATGGTTCAAAAAGCAGGCAAGAATTGCACAGAAGTTCATGGTAATTGAATTTGGAGCTCACCCATTGCTGTCTCTGCTGATTCCTGGTATGACAGCAGCAGCAATTCCAGTGAAATCAGTGATACGGATCTGGTCTGCAGCCCAGCGTCCCAATGCAAATGTTTTTTGCATTGATAGGCTTTCTCTGGGAGAGCTGTTAATATGTTTCTGCAAACTGGACTAAAACTTTAGTTGTGAATGGCACTATTGAGACCTTGGGGGGTGTATTGTTTAAATGAAATTTTTTTAAACATTCTTTGAGCTTTTTACAAATGTCTGAGACCTCTGCTGGTGTTGATCTGTGTATATTTTTCTCATAAGTGAAAATAATGGGAAAAATTATTGTTCTTATTACAGTGTCCTTAATATTCTGCAAATCTTATTGACTGAAACCTTCCAGTGTTGCAGCAGAGGCGTATGCCTCGAGATACAATATGCACATTACCCTGTTCTCAGCATTACTGGAGCCATGTTTTTGCTATAACATATCATGCAGTGCGTCTTGTATGACATACTCCAGGGGAGATCACTGTTAATTAAGGTTGGGAGATGGAGGTGAAGAAAGGACAGTTTTTGTGTGACCTGTAATTTTTAAATGAAAATGCTGAAGGGATCTTCAGGATGGCACTTCGGATGTGTGTCGTGGCACATAGTTCCTGTAATGCTGTTCCTGCACGGCTGCTCACCCTCCCTAGCATTCAACTGAGAACAAGTAAATTTTATTCATCCCATCTCACTTATTAGAGTTTTTTCCTAAATGCTTAAACACTGGATTTTTTTTTTTCTTTAAATGTAGATGTGGGAGGAAATTGTGGATTTGAACGTGCCAAATTTACCCTGTTTCTCAAATACAGCTGCAGCATTTCTTTTTAACACCCACCGATGCTTTTGTCTTCAGAGTATTTGAGAATCCAGTTTCCCTAAAACACTTTCCTTAAAGTGTTAAGGCTATCTTGGCTCTCTACTTACAGACAGTAAAGAACTTAATTTGTGTTAGGCTTGGTTTTGTAAATAGGTCTCTTCTTACTGACTCAGTGAACGTAATACCTGTGCATAACAAATAATTTTCCTGTTTTTGAGAAGGTCTGTGTTAATTTGAGCATGTTGCTTTGGGTAAGGATTTCACTGGGAGATCCAGCTGCAAATGAAATTTGAAAACATTGCCTGACAAAGCTAATGCAAGTGGGAAGCCTGTCTACAGAAGCACTGGAGAGCACTGGTTTCAAATGCAAATAATTCTCAACCTGAAGGAATTATTGTAACTGTGCTGTTAACTAACAGACTGTCGGAGAGCTGCGGTGTCATTAACTCTTTCCGGAGGACTGCATGTTGGTTTTTGCATGTTCACCCAGCATTTCAAAACCAACTTTATGCAGCTGTGTTTTGAAACTATATGGTCTCTTGAAACAAGTCTACTAACAAGAAATGTTTTTACCAATTTATTTCTTAAATGTAGGTGAGGAAAACGCACATTGAGGTCACAGTACCTACCACGAATGGTGACCAGCCCCAGGTTTGTGCTAATAATTCAGTTAGGTTGCTCACATTTTTTTTTTAAGGTTAAACAGTGAGGTTCAACACAGTTAAATGAACCAACAACTTTTTTTTTTTTATCACTGCCCAACAGCAGCAGCCTGCAGAAAAAGAGGAAGAACTGATAAGAATGAGGAAGGTTAGCCATTTTACACTTTCACCAAACAAATTTGCCATATCATTCATGCATCTGTAACCTGTTTAAAAAGACAGTGCTCCAATATCTTCATGTGCTTTGGGTTGGGTTTTTTTTTTTCTTTTTTTTTTTTTTTTAAACTGCAGCTATCAAATATTTTATTTTAAAATGGATAGCTTTTTGTCCCATAGACAGTCTGATTGCTAAAATTATGCATGTTGAATGTTCGAAAGAGACACACTTGATTTGATTTATAAAATTTGTCTTCTCTGTAACAAATTTAGTTAGAAACCAAAGAAAACTGTATAGCATGCATTCCAGGAAATGCAAAGAAAAAAAAAAAAAGAAAAAAGAAGTGTAATGCTTTTTTGTATTGATTATTAGGGGACATATCCAAGATGGGAAGGGTGGTTAAGGCATAGTTACTGTGCACACTGAGACCTTGTAAAAGTTACACCAGGCAGTGCAGCCGCGGGCATGCATCACTCTCAGCAATATGAACTTTGTGCAAGGCTTCCACAGAAAAGTGGCAAACTGTCTCTTTGTGGCGAGCGATATAAGTCAAGGCAAAAGCCGATGAACCCCTGGGAGCTGTCTCTTTAAAGGACTCATTGCATTTCCCCATTCTCCATGAGCCAGAACCCCCATTTCCTGGTGGTAGCCCCACGCCGGCGTCCCTGCGGCTGGGTCCCCACCCCACACTGGCACAGCGCTGCGCTCCCGACGTTGAGTTAACTTTTTTAATTTGCCAATTTGTCAATCCCGCAAGAACAACATTTTAATTTTTTGTGCTTTTTTTTTTTGTTTGTTTTGTTTCCCCCTTTTCTTTCATTTTCACAGAAAAGATCAAAGAGGCTAGATGGTGAAAACATTTATATCAGGCATAGCAATTTAATGTTGGAGGTTTGTATGAACTTGAAGCTTTTTTCAGTTGCGTTTGCCTAGACCTTCTGCATCTGCGCTGAACTTTTTTCTTCCTCTTCTGCCGCTGCCTTTGTTTTTGCATGCTGTTGCATGAAAGACCTTTTGGTTTTTTTTTTTTAAATACGCTTTTGCATGGTGTAAGTAAACATGACGATGTGCAGGCATTCTTCCTTCTACCTCTTCTGACTTTCATTCTCTCATACTTACCCAAAATATATGATTGGCAGAGCTGCGTGCTCAGGTCTGCTCTTGGACCCGCTGGGTGCTCACAGTGGCATGAATCGTGGCAGGGGGCTCATTTACAAGTTTCTCCTTGCTTAAAATAAGTTCTTTTCCTGGGGGAAAAGACAGTCTATGAAAATGCAAAATTCAGGATAAGCTGCAGGTGAAATTGTCACCTCCGTGGCGTTCAGGTCACCGCAATGTCCATGTTGCTTCAGACAGGAGCGAGTCCTCCTCTCGGACGTTGCTACCGGGGTTGCAGCGATGTTTGCAGCATTGCCATCCTCCTCCCAGTGCTTGCTTGCCTTGCAGCATCTTTAACGCTCCCCTGGCCCCCATCCTGCATCGGCACCAGGTCCCCTTGGAGCTGATGCGGGGGCTCGATGGCCGTGGGTGGCTTGTGAGCAGGTGAGAAGCCATTTCATCCCTCCGCCTACAGCTGTTCCCTTCGGCTTTGGGAGCCCTTCATACTTGGTTTCGCCCAAGCACGGTCTCAGAACAGACCATGCCGATCATATATTTTTGTTTTTTTAATACACTGTGTTACGGAAGACGTTTTGTGGCTTCTGATACTCTGTGTTCTGTGTTTCTACTCAAAATTGCAGCACCAGCAGCTGGTAGGGTTTCCCTGTTGGTATCTCTTGCAAGTGAAGTGTACTAACTGCCTTCTCCTAATCTTAATTTTAAAAGTTTTGCAGCTTTTGGGTGGGTTTTTTTTTTAAGTTTTTTGGGGTTTTTTTTGACTGCTACAACTTAAGCTTTCGGACACAAGTGACGGGTCTGCGGCACGATGGGCAGGGTTCGGCCGCCGCCGGAGCACTGCGAAGACTGTGCCTCTCGCTTTCTCCCGCCCAACTTGAGCATCTCCATCTCCCCAACCCCAAACAGAGCTTCTTCATTGCTTCTAAACCCCTTTTTCCTGTTAGTGCAATACTTGGCTCTGGCACCCAGCCCCTTCTCCAGCCCTGCTGCCCTCCCCACCAGTTCTGTTGCAGGTGCTCCAGCCCTCCCCTAGAAAAGGGCTGATCCCAGCAGCTCACCCCCTTTATTCCTTTTTTTTTTTTTTTTAATCCATGCATTTGACAGGTCAGATGTTTTTCCAGCAGACCTCATACTCCCGAAGCTGCTGCTTGATTTTATTGAACGCCTTTTATCGCTCCATGCTTGATAACCCACGCTCTGCGTTCTTACAAAAAGGGCAAAACAGGAGGAAAAGCCTTAACGCTTAGCGAGCTTGTTCCTCCAGATGCTTTCAAGACCTGCTGTGGCTCCACATACCTCCTCGTGGCTTTAGCTTCTCTGCAAACCCTCCCAGGACCAGCTCTTGCGCAGTGGCGGATAGCCAAGGTGGTCTTTCTCTCTTCTCTAAACCAGGAGCAGCTGTAGGGCTCCTGGACCCGGGCAGGGCTTTACCCTCAGCAGACTTCTTTGTGCTTTTTTTTTTTTTCCTAACTAGCAGGCACTTGCCTTGTGCTTTCATCCAAGACAGATGCCAAAACTGTTTTTTTTTCCCCCCAGAACTGTGCCAAAAAGAGCAAATGTTGTTAATGAGGCATTTGGGGCTGTAGCCCTGCGGAGGGAGGGTGGTGTGTCCTGGGTAAGCTGCAGGGATGCCGATATTGGGGGGTAAACCCTCCTTTCGGGGTGCATTTGCTCTCCCATCTTCTAAAATCGATGGGCCGAGTACCAACGGAAAGCACAAAAATAGTGACATTTCCCAGCGATGCTTTTACTGACCTTAATTTCCCCCTTTCTAACGGGTGAGGCTTGCTGCTTTTTGGCACTGTCCAGAAAAATTGCTGTTTGGCTTATGCCTATTCTATGCAAAAGCTTTGTTTTCAACAAACTCTGGTTTGCTTGCAAGGAAAAGCTATTTTTAAACAAGTTGAAGAGAGCCGACTTGCCTTGAAGTCTGTGCATTTATGCTGTTAACTGGCAACACAGAGTAGAAATCTGGCTTTTTCCAGATGAATTATTTTAGCAGGAGTTTCTTGATTAATCCGGCATAAAGTAAACTCTCAGTTTGATTTTTAAAGGACTGTCATCTCATCTTCATTTCAGAAGTCTAAAACCTCCTGTGGTAGCTCCTGGAGGGATGAGATGAGAGGCAGGGGGAAAAAGTAATGGGGGTATTCTGGGACCAAAGATAATTCCTGGTAGGATGAAAGAGAAATAGGTATGAAGAGAATAAACAAAATTGGGAAAATATTTTCTTAAACAGTAACTACATTAATAGCCATGAATATTCAGGCTAGCAGAGGGAAAAGAAAGCAAGCCCACCCAATTTAAAGGCATTAAATTAAATAACCCAAACAAACATATTCTTGCAATTTTAAAAAATCCCATATGGGGAAAACCCGTGAGATTACACCTCAGCTGTCATCTCTTTTGGTGTTGCTTGAGATGAACCGATGGCACATCCCGCTCCTGGAGGAGACCCCGCTCCGTGCCGATTGCAGTTTATCCCAATTAATACAAGAGAAAAGAGGAGAGAGGACGTTCCCTTTGTGTGTGTGCAGTGTGAGCACAATTGATGGAAGTCGGCAACAACTCTGCTGAGCGCAGCTTTGCTATGCGGCAGCGTAGGCAATCGCAGGTGTTGTCTCCGTGTCTCTTCATTTATCCTGTCCTTTTACTAATAGGATCTAGATAAGACCCAAGAAGAAATAAAGAAGCATCACGCCAACATCAGTGAGTTGAAGAAGAACTTTATGGAGTCCGTCCCGGAGCCTCGGCCGAGTGAATGGGACAAACGTTTGTCCACTCACTCCCCTTTCCGAACCCTCAACGTCAACGGGCAGATTCCCACGGGAGCGGATGGAGTGAGTACCTCGGCGGCGTGTGGGTGTCAGTGCAGAGCAGTGTGCAACTTCCAAGGGACAGCTTTGCAACCTAGGGTTGAGCCCCAGCTCCCCTTAGTGTTTGGTTATATTGAATTTTAATAGTTAATATTGACTTTTAACATGTATAATGGTCTCTGAGAAAATTGATGCTTTAGTTGTAGTATCATGTAAATGTGGGGTTTTTTGGTAGAAAAGAAGGTAGGAATTCTTCACCTGGTTTTGATGCTGGTTTTCCTAGCGTTGCTTTCATCCGTGATGCTAGAGTACACTTCCCATGGCTCTTTTGGGGACTGGCTTTTTCCTGGTGCCAGGGAATTGGTCTCCCCAAAATGTGGGAAAAAAAACCCCAAAACCCTAAATTGAAGGGAATTAATTCAGAGATAATATTGCAGGTAACCTAGTGCAGAAGCACTAGGATGGTGTCAATTTTCAAGTCACTTTATTCTCCAGTTAATCCAGTATGTCATGGGGTTGAGTCTTGTATTAGGATCTGCAGGTGCTGATCTGCTGTGGAGGCTTCGAGAAGACTCCTCAGGTGGCTACAGCAGTGCTGTTCATATGGGATGGAAATCTTTCTCCTTACAGGAACAGTGTCTATATGTTAGTAGCCATACACATTCTCAGTCCCCCTGGTAATGTCCTTAAAAAGGTAATTTTTCAAAGAAACCGAGTTGGAGCAGCAGAGATCTGTCTGCCAACTAGTTTCTTCTTGGATAACAGACAGCTTTAATATTGGTGTTACCTAGCTCAGATTTGAAGCTTGGGAGTAAAACTCTAGTTGGTAATCCGTCTCTTTAATAATAAATGTGATTTTTCATAACAACTGAAAAATTGCACCCTGGCTGCAGTGGCGCAGGCATAGACTCTCTCCTGGTTTAAGGCCACAGTGCTGCAGATAAGCTTGCATTTCATCTTCAAACCATTGCAAGGGAGACTTTTTAAACAGAAATAATCTTGCAATGGAGGGAGGGTTATCATAACAGGTACAAGGGGTTTTAACGGCCAAGTTTACTGTAGGCTCCTCAAAGCGTAGAGAAAAGCCATGACAGGTATAGGGCTTTTTTTCCCTGCTAGAAAAACAAAACCCCCAAAATGAACTAGTGAGGGTTGATCATTATCCTTGGAATTAGCATGTTTGACACATGGATGGACTTTCCTCTTTGGTTGCTGGGTCTCAGTGTAAATTCTGCAGGAATGTGGGCAGCAGAGCGATGCAGAGCTCTGCCCACGGTGCCACGTGGTTTATGGATGTGCGGGTGGGATAGAGCAGGGGCTCTCAAGCTCCACAACTACAGTTCAGGAATGATATTCTTGGTTATTATGAAGAATTTCTTGCATGGTGACCGCATCGTGAGGTCTTGGGGGGCTGCTGCTCACGATAACTGGATGCTGTGGGCTTTCCCCATCTAAGGCTGCAGTGGTCCACAGCGATGTGAGGGTTGGTGTCAGCCCTGGATTTGCATTTCTGGAAATTCCCTCTTAATCTGATCCTCTCTGAAGTGGTCTTGTTCTGAGGTGAAGGCGGACACGTTCTGCTGTGAACTTCCAGAAATGCATCTTCGGGAGGTACCTCCCGGGGAGGATGCTTTCCTTCCCCTGCACATGTTTAAGGATGGTAAATCATGATGCAAAGCAATCCTGTTTCTCCTGTTCATGGTGGTATCTTCACCCTGCTGTAGTGGCCAAAGGGTATTCTGCCAGGGGCTGCTTTTCTGCTGTTCCTATATGTTTTATTTCAAGACAACTGAACCTTAACACGCTTTGTGTGTCCAGGTCAAGAAAGTCACTGTCCTATCTTCTGAGAGACAGGTTGGTGGGCTTGAGGTAAAGCTGCTGTTCTGATATGTGCTTCTGAACCAGACTTTTGCTATTGCAATGGCACCAAGCAAAAACTCAACAGCAGCTGCTGGATAACATTTTTTCTTTTGGCTACATGAAGTAGTTTCATAACTCACACCGAGAGGACTTTTGCACTGCTGCAGCTTTTGCAGCTTTCAATTTTGCTTATTTTGGTGCATGGCTGGTTCGAAAAAGCTGCATGAAAGATATAACCGTGTATTCGGAGAGAAAAGCAATTATGAAAGTTTAACTGTACCCTGTTCTTTTTATGTTGTCTTTCTTTCTGTTTTTTGTTTTAATGATCATGTTACTCTTGCATTTTATATTTTCTTTTGCTGCCCAGTCTCCCAGCTACTTTCTCCCCAATACTCATCACTTAGGGGTGTGCAAAGAACCAGTCCCAAAATACCGCACTGATCAAAGGAGGCTAGCTCAACTGAGAGAGCTTAGAGCCAAGTTTTTCCTCTCCTAGGTGCACTTGGGTTTGACCAAGTCTGGCAAACTAAAGGGATGGAGAGTTACTGAACAGCAACATTTCCCACAATCTTTTCTTTCGTCACCGAAAGCGCTAGAGCCCTTGCATGATCCTACGTGATGATTTGCTCATTCTGTTTTTTTACATTCTTTAGACTCCAGAAACAAAAGTGCTAAAATATGGAGCAAAATTTAAGGAGCTTTTGCAACGCTCCTACTGCCATCCTGCCTGTTCCACGCTCGGGATTTTTAAGGTGTAACAATTTTTCACTTGTTCCAGTAGAATTTTCCAAACAATTGAAATTTTGATACTGTCGTGAGAACTTTGAAAAAGATTTTGTATCTGCACTGCAGCTGGATGTTCAACAATATTTAACAAACGCTATTTTTTAAGGGCACTGTCGATCAGGAAGCTGTCAGAGACCACATTTTGTACTACGCCATTTCTATTTCTAATGCCTCAAACTTTTTTCTCAACTGTGCCAATTCCAAAACACTTCCGTAGGTTTTGAGCATAGGCTTTTCTGGGAGGGCAGGCGCAAAACACGCGTGATCATGATCCAAAGGTTTGTGACAAACCACACGTGATCCTGATCCAGATGTTCATGAGCTCTGCAGAGAGGACTAGCTTTTGTAGCTCTAAGGCTGGTGTGACCCAAGCCACCAGCGGCTCTGCTCTCCAGGGCAGTTTATTTTTATGTTGAGAGAAGGCTGTCCTAACGCTTTGCACACCTCCAAGTACCATTTTGGGCACTTCCCATCTGTCATTTTTGTTCATCTCTCTCTGTCTTTCTTGATCTTCTACCACGAAAGCAGACACAGGAACGTCCTCTGTTAGTACAGGATGAAGACAAACTAAAAAAGCAGGAGATACCTACTGAGACAGCCTTTCCCCGTCAAGCAAGTGAAGAAACTCTTCCAAAGGTTTCTATTCCAATTCCTGAAGAGCAGAAATCACTCAAAAAGTGTCAGCTGTACTCTAGCATTTTTCCTTCTCCACGTATTCCCTTTATGATGTCCTTTCTCCTGGTCCTAGCACTGACTGTTTGGTGGCTGCTCTTTCTCTGAGTGGCAACAGGGTCATGTTGAAACCTCAAGACCAAAGCTCCTGAATTTCTTGGCCGTAGCCTCTGCTGCATCTTCCTTGTCCTGGTCTTCCCTGTCTCCGTAGTTCGCTGTCCTGGGGAGGGACACCCCGCGACCGTCGTGTTAATCCCGCTGTGTGTCGTGTAGCTGTGATCTGGGACCTGGCAGGAGTGGTCATGGATTGCCAGGTCCATTCTGAAGTTTCCTAGTGTGCAAAAAGCAAATTCTCCGAACCGTGCTCCTGATTGCTGTAAGAGGGCAGATGGGGAGCGTAAATACGTGGGAGGAGACGTTTGCTTCTTCAGCCCCTGTAGACTTCACGTAGGAATTCCGAAGACTTGCTTTTAAGCTTGTTGTTTTAAATGTAAGATGTTCACAAGCTGGAGAACATTGGATACTGATCCAAAAGAGGCTTTACAGCAATCTGCTGAATCTAATCCATAACCACTCCTTTTCTAGGAAACTAAGGTTGGCATTTAAATAAAAAGTCTTGATTACCAATGCTGCTGTTAGTGTTAACTTAGAGACAGGGACGGGCAACTTTTCATTTTCCCAGTGGGGGAAGCCTTTTGCAAAGCATCGCAGCTTCCCTCTCGCCCCCCTGTTCTCGTTTCCAAGAAAATACATCGTGTTATAGGAGAAAACCCATTGCAAGGAAATACGTATTGTAAACATAGATTAATCATTTTTCTGAATCTGGTGGTCCTGGTGTGCACTTCAGGTGTGTTTTTCTTTTAATTTGTGTTGAACTAACTGACGCATGTTTGCTTAGGTCACAGGAATGGAGTAACCTGCTGTTAGGTACGTCTCCTCTGTTAGCATGTTGACTTTACCACATCAGGACACACTTCTAATGTTAAAGCCATCGATTGTTTTGACTTCTCTAACGAAACCGTTGCATGCCGCTTGTTGTTTATTGCCTACAAATGTAAATGTCTGGATGATGCTCACGTTTATCCGAGTTACCCTGGTTGAGCTGCGTAGGCTCCAAGATGAGTTGCCCAGCTGGGCTGAGCAGAACTGGTTTGTGAGCTGGAGGGAAAGTGGGACTTTGTGTCTAAGGGGTTTCTTTTCTGTATATAGCAATTATGGGACTGAGCTGAGCCAACCGCTTCTCCTTTCGATAGTAATGTGCTTTCTGTTGCTTTCTCTGGAGGGTTGGTGTAGACGCAATTACTTCTAGAACAGCCACCAGTGCCATCAGTGTTGGCAGCTGCTCCAGCAGCACAGAAGAGAAAGGAGTAGACCTTTATTACAGGGACTAAAATGTGTGAATATATATAAATACATGTATTTATAACCCTTTATAGATCTGTAGCTGTGTGAACAATGTTATTTAGGAAGCTAGCAGATAAGCTTGCAGGAAAAAGACATAAGGCAAATATGGCATGTGCTGTCTGATTTGAAGGACCGTGGTGTGTCACGGACCGTTTGAGCCGCCTCTCTTGCTCTCAGTGTGCAGGTTGAGGCTCTCAATGCTCTCAGAAACTTACGTTGCTAGTGAAACCCTTTGTTTTAATCTCGCAGGAATCTTTCCGATTACTCTTGTAACCTGCTCCGATTAGTTCACCGGTTTGTGCCTTTAGGAGTTTGTTTTGTGAGGATGCTGATTTTTCATTGGAAAGTATTCTTCCCTTTTTAATACACTGCCTTTTAATACACAGTCTTCCTCTTTCGGTGGTTGGAAGCCTAGAAGTCACTGGGTGGTTCTACAGGCGTACGGTGGTGCGAAAGAGAGCTGTCAGCAGCGGGCTGCGTGCCTGCCGCGCTCAGAGCGTGCCGTAGGATGCACGTGAACTCTGCTGAGCTCGACATGAAGTTTAGGAAGACTATCTGGAGAAGGTGGGCCCTGGAGAGGAGAGGTGGTAGAGGTGGGGAAGGATGCTGAGGTGCCACGTGCTGTGCAGAAGATGCAGGATGGGATGGTTCTGGCTGGGATTCCCTGCCTGAACCTCCTTCCCAAAATTGGAACAGACGTGATGAAAAACAGGGACTGTTCGTTCTCCCCAACCTGGCGTGGAGAGGGAAGGGACAGGAGTTGTTCGGATCTCTCCCTGTCCATTTTCTGTCCATGTTTCCTGGAGAAGAGCAGCTTAAACGCACACCTGCTTCCTTTCGAAAGCCATTGCTCGGGTCAGCTGCCGTGATGTGCTTTGAGCGCTCTTGAGGTTGCTGCATGCTGTCTTTCTGAACCGATGACAAGTACTTTGAAGCCATACCAGTGGCTTTTGCAAAGCCATGGTTTCTGTAGCTCTATCTACCATTTCCAAAGGACCTGAAGTCTAAAAGTCTTTGCCCAGAGCAATGTTTGAACATAGCGCTCAGGGTATCTTATCCCAGAGTGATGAGAGGTGCACTCTGTTGGTCACTTAAACTCAATTCTTTAACTTCTTAGTTAAAACGGTCTCTCTCTCGCTTTTTCTTTTTTAAATCTTGAGATAAGGCTGGTTATCATCAGCAAAAAAACTTTGAAACTTTACATTCTGAGAATGCTCAGGAACATTTTTGGGATTTATATAACAATTATCACTGCAGAGTATAAAGAAACTGAACAAATGCTTTATATTTCTATGGCAGTTTAGAGGCCAGTTACCTATATTCATCCGGGTGGATATGATCTCTTCTGACAGAGAAAGCTCGTAGCTTATCAGGAACAGAAACCTCATCCGTTCGACGCCGCAGTGATGTGCCCACTGTGCTCCAGCCCCGTTGCCGGTCGCTCCTCTGCTTTTTTTCCCATTTGCTTGTAAGGCAAAGGGAGTTATAGACATGCCCCGTGGCAATCCACGTAAGGTCTCGTTCCTGCACATTATATATCCCGTTCCTGCACATTATGTATCTCATACACATCGGTGCTGTGCTGGTTGATTCCCGCTTTCACTCTTTTCCCTTGAAGTCCGTGCGGGGTGCGGCGCTGAAAGAAGGGATTTCGGGGTGCCTGCTGTCGTACCCGTGCACAGGGAGAGTTGATTCGCTCTAGCTTTGTTTAAGGACAGAGGTCTCAGGGTTTTCGTAAAGGAACCAACGCGTGCTCCCTTTTTTCCTCAGGAACAAACTTGCTGCAAAGCACCGGCAGCCCCCCCGGCCGCCTGCCCCGACACCATCGCTGACCCCGAGCGGTGATGGGATTAACGCACATCCGTGGCCGGTGCAATGCCAGTCCGGGAGTGATGGAGAACTGAACTATCCCTTCTAAAGGGAAGCTGGAAATGTCTGCAGCACGTAACCTCATCCAGGCTGGCGTGAGAAATCTTGATTTTTTCAATGTGATTTTTCAATTTTCTGCTGCAGAAAATGACATTTCAGTGACTCTGGCATGCCGGTGACGTAGCTACAATAAGACTGCCAGCAGTTTTGATGTTAATTAGACTTTCCCAGTGTTTTGTGGTGTGGCCACTCGGCTGCAGCGAGGCTCTTTGGTGCTCATGTGTGGGATCCAGTTTGCGGCTGTCGAGGCTTCGGCATTTTCCATCATGAAGTTGGTGGTTGGCTCCGCACTCACTTTCTGAATCTTCTTACCCTGATATCACCTCTTCTGAACACCAGATAAAACACAGAATAGTTTCTTGTGCTTTCGTGCTTTAGGAAAAGGTGGACATTAGTATTTTGAAGCAGCAAGTATGCCAGAGCCGATTGCTTGAAGCTCGGATTCAGCTCTGAGGCTGCGTTCGGTATCGGGCTCTGTACGTGATGATCATCGGTGATATTCGAGGTGTGCATTACTGTAAAACAACATCCCTTTTTTCTTTTCCGTTATTAAAAGTGAACAGATAAATGAGGGTATGGTCTGCATCTCCTGCGTGTGCTGCTTTGCCCTGTGGGTCTGTAGAAGATGAACTGAGGACTCTGTGGGCAGGTCAGGTTGGGCCGGGGGTTAAGCCAAGACCAGCTCTCCTCCCTTGCAGTTTGTGCAGTAACTAGTGATGACCCTAAAAAGTACGTACTTGATATTTATCTCCTCTCCTGAAATAATGAGGAGAGGTGGATTTCCTCGGCGTGGCACCAAAGGAGTAGTTCGTGTTTGCAGGAGCGAGGTTGGGCTGGCCGTGCTGTGTCCGTACCGCGGGGCTCCGGGAAGGTTGTGGGCAAAGTGTCTTTTCACTTCACGTAAGGGTCAGTGATTTGTCACTCTGAGAATTATTCCACTAGTTTACTGGGTTTTCTTTTGTCCTGGTCATGAGTTGATGGCGCCTGTTCTGACTTACAGACTGAGGTAGGATGCTTTCTGGAAGAATTTAGCCCAAAGAAGGGTTATGGATTCATTTAGAAACTCTTTGGTCTGCACTTACCAGTGGGTGACACTGGACCAGTGATGGTTTCTCTTGTGTCCCTGTTTGCATCTGTCTGGTTTGTGAAGCTGGAGGGAAGGACTAGCCTTGGTTTGTGCCACTTTGGGATCTTCTAACAGTGGTACACAGTCATGTGGGGACTAAAAACACTTTCTTTTTTACCTAAAATGCTCTCTTTTGGAACACTTTTTCGGTTTTGTATTTTTTCTCAGATTTTTCTTTGTAAATATGTACATTTATCATTAATAAATGTTATTGCAAATCAGATTCTTCTTTCCACTGCTTATTAACAAAAAAGGTATATATGACCTCTGTTAACCACTTCCTCGGACTAACCCTCCGTATTGCTTTCCCAGAGCAGGAGCCATCACACCCCGGGTCGTTACCGGTTGCATTCAGGGTGTTGGGTCTGCTGGACGCTCTCTGGTGTGGGTTTCGTGCTCCTGGGGAGAGGGGACACGCAAGGCTGCGGCTGCAAGCAATGCACACCCTCAAACTGGCCAGAATAATTTGATTGAAGATTAAATCCGGCTTGGTTTAAGAAAGGCTTTGTTTGCAGAGGGATCAAAAGGTTCAGCCCTCTACCCAATACTTAATCTAACACTAACACGTTCTCCCTCTTCGCTTCGAGACTAACGGTAGGAAAAATCGTTTGCAGAAAGTTGTCTCGAGCGAGAGCAGAAGTGTGGCAGGTCCTGTGCAATGCAACTGCGAGAGCCTCTGCCCTGCACGCTGTATTAATTTGAGGACAAAAATGCTCCTTTCTATTTTTGAAGTGAAGAAACCACGTTCCTAATTAACCACCGCTTTTCTGCTTGGTAATACAATGCAAGCCTCTGGTTGGGTTTTAGCTGGTTGAAGCTGCCTGAGGTTGTGTCTAGAGGCTGTATCAAGAGTCAGTCTTCATTTTAACTCCCAACTTTTCTTCTGTGAGATTATTTACTTCTGGATAAACTGTTTGGCTCGTTCTGTGCAGTCACGAGCGATCACAGGAAAGCAAATCTGGCTGCGATGGAGCAGCACGAGGCTTGTGCTGCTGCTCTCCTGGATGAGGCTGGCATCGAGCAGAGCTGTAACTTGATTTGTGAAATGAAGCAAACGAAATGCAGCAGCACAAAAGCGATGTCCGTTATAAACCCTGATGGTATCCCCACTCTTTTCACTTGCTGCTGCTACGCTAAATCGGAGGCAGTGTTTGCAATGCCACTAGCAGCTTTTCCTCTGCAGAGGGAATTTGGAATGAGAAGTGCACAGCTTTGTACCCCCAGTCCAAGGGGACCTGCCCCACAAAAGGGATGGGAAGGGAATCAGGGTGGATGGGGAGAGGAAACGCTTCTGGAATCGTATTGCTCAGCAACCTTATTTTAATAACTTAAGTATTGATCTTGAGATTGTTTCATGTTGCCAAGTAGTTGATGCAGTGGATTGGAGGTGGCTGCTGTGTATCATGTAATATCCTGGGATTCATGTTCATGACAGCAAGTTAATCTTTTTAAGCTTGTAGCATGCTGTGTATTTTCTAGCCTTACTTTTAACTTTGGTCAAATTCTCTTTTATTCTTCTGTCGTCTGACTAGGCTGGTCAGGATATTGTGATCAGATCAACGGCAATTAAAAAATCAGACCAAAAATGCAAATCCATAGGTAATGGCCATAATTTTCAAATGCCAGGGTTTGTTGAACAGCTTCTAAACTTTTAAACTTCTATCTTTAAGGCAAAGCAGTTCTATAAGACATGGCAGGTATTGTAAAATAAGGATCTCTTGTTTTCTGCTTTATAATACTTTTTACCCAAGTGCTTTGACAGCTGTGAGACTGAGCATCATTTGATCTGGGAGTTCTCACTGGTGAGTGTGGTTCGCTGCAAAAGCAACATCATCTACTTGTGCATCCGTAGACGGTCACACCGAGCCTGTTAGCTTATGTGGATACCTGTTCGGGGATAACCTAATAACATGCGCCAGCGTTAACGACTGCAATGCCATACGGAAAACGAAAGGGACTGGGAAGTACTAAATAGCTGGAATTTGTAGCATTTCATATGGTGGTTGTAGGGAGTTAGCGTGCACTGTAATATCATGTTTTTATCAATTTTTATCAAATGTCTTTGGTGTCTGGCAGGTTGACATAATTTTAGCACTCCTTAAGTTTCCTGCAGGATAGGAGTCTGGTTTGGGATGCGGATAATTGAATATTTCTGGGGAGAGAGGCAGCAGCATGCCTGCACGGGCTGCAGAAAACAGGCATCCACTCTGGCAACTGGTTCATACAAATATATCCTGATCCAAAATAGTAGGTTCTTGAAAAAATACAGGCAAACAAATTTATACAAAACCACTGTTTAAGAAAAAGAAATCCTTTTGGTCGCTGGTATCAGCCATGCAATTAAGCCTGTTATTAATTTATCCCCAGTCTGAATTATTGTGTGTCACTTATTACAGTGTAACGCTTAAGCTATATCCTCAGTATTTGTCAACATCAGGTGCACAAAGATTTGTATTTAGCAGGGTGATGTTTAGTTGCATTCATGTCTGGTTCGATTTGTTTCTTCGGGGGCATTGCATCCTGTCCCGTGTTTTCTTTACACTGTGTATGGCTTATGCGAATAGTCTGCTTCGTGCTTGATTTAGGCGTCGCTGGTTTGGTTTTGTGTCTCTGGAAATGAGTAGTTTGCAGTTTTCATGGGTCTCAAGGAGAGCTTGGAACTCTGCAAATCTGAACCCTAAAAATAGGAATTCTTTCGCATTTGCAAATTAAAATAAATCTTGATAAGATCAGAACTTGTAACGGATGTTCAAATTCCTACGGGGTTTTTGTTTTGTGTGTTTTTTTTTTTTAATAAAAAGATAAATCTTTTCTAGCCTACATGCAAACTGCATTTTTGAATATAGGAGCAAACAGTTATTTTGTTTGTTTTTTCTTTAAAAAGTGTGTGTAAATAGTTAATTTTATATAGAAACAAATACCTTTCAATTAGTCTAACTTCTTACAAGTGGAATAGGAAGGCAATAAAAAAGTGCTTCTGATCAGTTGATCTTATCAGGATTTCATTCTGTCTTTATAGCTTGCACGTTTATTGCCGCACTTTGCTCTACTGATGACCAGTGTATGTATGCCATCGGCTTCATTTAAGCTTTTCCCTTCCTTTATGCTTTTACCATACAAGATACTTCCAAAATGCAATTTTTTCTGTATACGAAAGGAAGCTGGGAAGTTGTTTTGACTGGATACAAATGTTTGTCTCTTAAATAGATCTGCGTTTGTGTAGCCGCTTAATCTGCTTTGTTTTATCTGTGATTCTTCCTCTTGGTCGAAGTAGTCCCCCAGCTGGTAGGTAAGGAAATCTTGCTCCTAAGGCATTCTCCATTAAACCCCAGAAGATGTACTGTGTCTTCTCAAGATCCCGTGATTAATTTGCAAGATTTAGCATACATAATTAAGGAAAGATATATAGCGGTATATAAACCAAAGTTTTAAAGCAAGATTAAGACATGGACATTCAAAGCTGATAACCTCCATTCTGTTTCATGAAATACTGCAGTGTAGTATCTTGCGTTAGGCAAAATGAGGGTGGGATCTGGATATACCTTCGGAGGAGCACATATGGAAGTGGTTTTCCGTCAGAAATAACACTTCCCTATGTGTGCGGTCAGACCTGATCATCTCTGTGCTGATCACTGTCCCTTCACTCCTGTTAAATGCATTTTTCTAAGCAACGTCCCAAGAACTTAAAAGATGCCCAAGAGGCTGCAAATCCTAATGGACAGAAATCTTACAGGTAATCGATCTGCAACATAAAGCAGCTGGGAACAGAAAAATACCCGGGAGGAATGGTGGAAGAGTCATTTCTTGAAATGGTACTAAAATAAGCATCTATTTGTTCCTGCATAAAGCAGTTACTATTCTTAACATACTATTGAACTGTGCCATTAGATGAGGTCAATCAGGGTGAAAGCCTCTGATGTACAGAAAAAGCACTGTACCGGGTAACCCTCACATTTTAAGCACAAATTACAGTTTTTTGGTTGCCCAGAGAATCTTCTTAATAGAAAATGAGGCAACAGTTTCTGTTCATCTTAATACCACCACCAAAATTAGAATAACAGTTGACAAAGTGGACTTGCCATGCTTTTATGAAAATGGTTTTGGATTAACAGATATGTGGCGATTTTTATACAAAGTTACCAGAAATCAACCGTGAGGCTAATTATTGAGAAGAAACAGTAATGGCATTGATTAAGCAGCATCCCTCTGGGTTTTTTCCCTCCTTGTTCCCTGATGTTGTATGATGTGACAACTTTGATATGTGTGAAATTGTACGTGCCCATAACTGCTTATTCTGCCCTTCCTTGAAGGCAACTTTCCACGTCAATAATGAGAAACACAGTTTCTAGCACAGGGCAGGACTGTAGCCATCGTTCACCGCTGGTGACTGAAATGCTGCTTCTCTGTGCATATGAAATATTCATCACTCGAGCATTGGGCAAACAGCTGATTTTTGCTAAAACTTTCTGTCTTGTTCATGTTTTAACTCTTCTCTTCTGTCACTGTTGCTTCCCTCCTGGCTAGAGGGCTCTCAGAGATGTCAGAAGACCTAGTTGAGACCTTGCTAACGAGCTGAACGGAGAGCGGAATAGCACCAGCCTTAGTAAAACCCTCTGGCTTGGCACGCTCTAAATCTTCCCATATATCTCAGGTGCTCTAGACATGCTTGCTTGCTTCTCGGAGGGCTGAGTGGCTTCATTACGTGTCTTCTCTCCCGTGCACCATCACAAATGCCAGTTATGTGGTACCTTCAGGAGGTTTAGCTACGGCAAAGGTTTCCGTGCGCCAACTGCTTTTGGGATAAAGAATGTTACAAATATTTCGGTAGTCCCAAATAAATGGTCAAATGCAGCTTGTTGAGCAGTCAACTGAACCGCATGTTTGGTGGCAACGGGGTCAGCATAAATTAGCGTGAACATCTGGCTTTCCAGTTTAAAGCCACATTTCTTTATTCCTCAGCTGAAAAGTTTTGTGCTAAGTTGTGCGAGTTAATTGGACTGGTTTGTGTAGAAGAAATAACACAATTCTTTCAGATGACCAGGCTGCATTACCAATTCAGGAGCCTCTCGGTAATTGAAGCCGTTGATTTCAATACTAACTTGTGGGTATTTTTACAGTAATTTTATCAATGCCATAATGACAAGGCTGTGTTAGTTATCCCGGAGACTGCAACAGCAGAGAGGGTGCTCGGAGGTGTGAGCGTTCCCAGGGGCGAGGAAAAGAGCAAGGCACAGGCTCTGCGAATTATCGTACACGCTAATTCTGGGCTTATTCTCTTCGCCTCCATGTGCAAATTAAAATACAGTGTAAAATATTTCAAGGAGTTAAAAGCAGAATTGGGGTATCGTTTTAGTGTAGTCGGTGGGTTTTGTTGCACATGTGAATTTTGGGTGTGCACAAGTCCCCACTTGCTACACTGAAATTCTTCCTGTTTCCAAACTGGGCAAAAAGTGCTTAGAGGTGGCTCTTGCTTTAGTTGCAGAGAGTTGTTTCAACATTAATTCCTTAAACTTTAGGAGAGCGGATTATTAACGTACCAGGAAGGCTGTGTCAGCAAACGCACTGGACACATCGCATAGCACAAAGGTTTTCAAGCTTTCAAGTGTCCAAACCCACTGCTGTTGCATGCGTTACTGGAGATGTGATCTGATATAAGAAACCAATGTTTTGCCTTTATGCTTCGTGACCTCCTGTTCTCCCTAACGCTCTCTTTCTCTCTCTCTCCCTGGCCTTTTTTCTGTATTCGTTTCTTTTTAGAAAATGAGTGACTTTCTCTCCCGAGAGGATGTGGCTGCAGTGCCAGAGAGGAGCAGTGTTAACACTGGCTTTGCGTGGGAGGGCTCAAAGCAGTCGGTAGCTTTTAGTGAGACCCCAGTGCCACCCGCCTCAGAGCCTTCTCCCGGCCGTGACTTTGCTGCTTCCTCCCTAAGCAGCGAGGAGGAGGAGGAGGAGGAGGAGGAGGAGGAGGCAGCTCCCAGCCTCCCCGCGAGTGAGGAGGACCTGAGATGTGGAAAGGGGGTTTGTGCGGATGCGGAGAAGGACTGGGAGCTCTCTGAGCTGGAGCCCCCCGCCAGCCCTGCCGCACCTCCCCGGCAGCCCTGGGGAGAGGAGGAGGAGGAGGTGGCAGAGGATGGCGAAGACAGATTTGCCTTTAGAAAGCAAAATGGCGAGTGTCACGACTCAGATGTTAATAACGGGCTGCCGGCAGTCATTCGCTGCTTCCAGGTAGTGAGCCCCAGCGCCTGCCCCCCTACACCCCCGGCTGGCTTTGGAGTGGGAACCCAAACACTGCAGCAAGCAGATGCCACGGACCCAGAGAGGAGTTGTGTTTGCTTGGCTTGGACTCGTGCTTGCAGCTAATTAGCTGGTTAATCTCCCGCAGTCAGTGCGCACAAGCCCCTCTCAATTTATCTTTGCATTAAATACAGTTGCCACAGCGCAACGCCCTTTGCCTGTCTTTGATCAAAGCATCCTGTTGCATCCCCCAAAAGGGAAATATTTAGGCTCCAAACGCATGTAATTTTAGTTTCTTAAGGTTTTTGCTATTTCCTGCTGTACCGGAGGCTGAGCCTTAGCACAGCAGAGCAATTCGAAGCGCTGTCAAACGCGCCTTTACATCGTGAACGTGAGCTTTGATGTCCCTTTCTGCTCCCCACCGTGGGAGATATTTTTGCCTGCTTCAGTGTTGATATTAATTGCTTACGGTTAAATAGATGCCCACTTCCCCTGCTAACAATCACGGTGGCATCTGTCAGGTTGGGGGACGGTGAGCAGAAATCGAGCCCTCTGGGAAAACACTGTGGGTCTGAACTAACTCTGTCTTCTTCTGGATAATTATCAGGTGGTGGAACAACTGATTTCTCTCCCCTCCGACCCCCCATTTCTCTTTCGAGATGTCATGTTTCTGTTTTATCTGACATTGATTTAATAAAAGTTAAAGACCTAGGATCTGATGAGGATTTCTAATAATACAGTGTTTCACTTGCAGTCAGGATAAAGCCTCTCAGCTGTGATCAAGTCTTTATTTGCCCAGGGTTTATGTTAATCTTGACATTGTCATCAGTAGATGAGGGTCATCTTTTACTGGCAGCTGGCAATGAGCTTCTAGTAATTAGAAAGTTAATAATCAGCGGAGGCAGTTTCTTCATGGTATTGTGACACACCGGTTAAACCCTTAATGCCTCGGTTGGGCTGACCCGAGGGCACGGTGTTAGGGAAGGTCTGGAGGATTTTTCTGTCTGCTTAATCCTCACGCACGATCTCTGCCCTCGGAGCAGTGTGTCGTACCAAAGGCTTAAAAACAAAGATTTCCAGGCTGACCTTGGTTCCCGCAGTGCTTTTATCAGATCAGTGTCAGAACATTTGCCAGCAAACACGGTCACGGTGTGGAAATGCTAACTGGGTCTTTACGGAGATGTTTTTAACCCTGTCTCATAGCCACCGCTAGTGAAGACACAGACTGTCACCATCTCCGACGTGTCCAGCGCCGTCAAAAGTGAAATTCCCACGAAAGAAGTCCCCATTGTCCACACGGAGACGAAGACCATCACCTATGAAGCTGCACAGGTAAGGTGTGTTCCAATTAATTTTCCAGAGGCTTAATTAAACTCAAGTAAGTGCTTTGTTTCCGAATCCTGCGGATGAGACGGCAGCACCTGCCTTTCTCCAAGCATCCGAGTCGCAGCACAGACGTTAACCGATGCTGTGGACACAATTTCCAGGTGCAGCTGGTATTTTTAGAGGAGCAGTGTTTTTACTGTCCCTGAAGAGTTATTATTTTTTCAAGATGCACGTGCGAACAGAATTTATCTTTGGTCACTGGCGGTTTCGGGATGTAGATTTGACTAAATCGGAGTTGACCTGGGTTGGCCTTTTTTCTGCAAGAGATGCCTTGTCTTGTTTTCCCCAGATCTCCTTGCTGTTTATGCCTCTTCAGAACTTGGTTTATAAATGATTTGATTTGTGCTTTAGGTTTCAACCCTGGAACAGGTGTTGAAAACCAAAAGTTTTGTACAAAATGCAACCGCAGTGGGTATCTGGTGATTGGAAAGTAGAAATGTTAGTGGAGTGATACCGACGTATGCAGGTATGGTTTCATTGCTGAGGTTAAAATTAATCCTCAATCTAAAATAAGGTTTATTGATGTATTTGAGAATTTGGAGCCTGTGTTAGCTTGGGTTTGTCATAACTGTGGTCGTTAGAAGCAGCCCATGCTCCGCTGTTGTAGCGTAGTGACCGTGGGATGTAAGTTTGGGTGCAGGTGTCCCATGGATCATGCTTGTATAATTTGGGATTCCCGAGAAATCCCGTGGCTGCTCAGCATCCTCCCCGACGGCAGGAGTAGAGGGGGCGTTCAGACTTGCCTGCACCGGGCGGTGGTGAGCATCGCCCTGTTTCTCAGCGAGTGACTAGATGAATAGAGTTTTGCTCTGGTTACTGCTGTTACCGTTTCTAATTGGGACATGAAAAGGAAAAGCGCGTCTCCAGGGCTGGGAGAAGTCAGCCGCTTGTGATGTGCCATGAGATTTCTTCCAGTCTGTGGAAAATGGTCCCACCTTGTGGTAACTCCAGATATCGTCCCACCGCTGCGCTGGGGATGCTGCCCAGTGTTAGTGGTGCACCGTAAGGGAGACACGGCCGGGATGAGTTGGCAGGATGACTTATTTTAGGTTTTTCAGCAGACCTTGAAGGGTCGAGTCGTGCAGGATGGGAACCAGGTAACCAGCTATAAAAGAAGCTGTTCCTAGTTCCGCAGGTATCTGGACTTTGCTTCTGCAGAGTTTAAAGCGAGTGATGTGTAAGGTGGTGTCAAGAGGGAGGAAGGGTAGAAAGTACCTTCTGAATCGGATTGTGCTCTCTGGCTTTGTGAACCTCCATGGATCCAGGCAGGTGTAATTTGGGGTGGGTGGCTGCTTTGGTCTCCCTTTGTGGTCCACAGCATGCAGCTTGGCATGGAGGAGCATGACCAGCATTGCAGTGTACCCAGATTTGGGTATATCCCAGTCCCCCTGCTCTGAGGGGTGTCATAGGTCCTGCCTGGGTGATTTTGTGGATCCCTGCATTTCCAGCCTTAAAGTCTGTGGGCTTTGTGCTGAGCCTTCAGAGACCTGCAAAGTCCTTGTGCAGCTCAGCCGGCTGCAGATCAGCTCGCTCTGTCCCGCGGTCCACGATGGAGAGGAGTTTCTGTCCTCGGATTGCGTCCTGCTCTGTTGATGTGGAGACCCTCCTTCTATCCACGCTGCCCGCAGAGACCGATGGCCTCTTCTTCTGTCCCACAGGCAGATGGTGGCAATGGAGATTTAGACCCTGGCATCCTGCTGACTGCTCAGACCATCACTTCGGAAACCACCAGCAGCACCACCACCACACAGATCACAAAGGTAACAGCACGGGAACACGATAAAACAACAATAGCAACTAAAACAACAACACGGTAGAGAGATGGGCAGAGTTGAATAATAGGAAAAAAAGCTTAAACCCTGGTTCTTCTAAAAAAATGTGATTAATACCGGAAACAAAGCATGAGGTTCCCAGGTTTGCCTGCGTTGAATTAAGACTGTAGATTATGCATTAATTGCAGTGCAGTCTGTGGACCCGGGCTCTGACTGTCCTGTGGGACAACGGGAAAGAACTGTACTGTGAGTCAGAGCTCTTCCCTGACTCAGTTATAAGAAAATGAATATTTGGCAGTTTTTCTTCGACCAGCAGCAGTTTTCTCCCGTGATTCTGATACCGTGGTATGACGGCAGGATTTGGTAACGCTATTTTTGATACCATCTTTAGACAGGCAGCCCCAGCGCACTTGGATTCCTTTTCACTTCCAGACTAACAGGAGTTTTTTCTTTTTGTACTAGACTGTAAAAGGTGGCATTTCAGAGACGCGGATTGAAAAGAGGATTGTCATCACAGGAGATGCAGATGTAGACCACGACCAGGTAGGAGCTTGGATGCGGTCCAAAAGAGCTTCTCAGAGCTGGCACGAACTAGACAGGCTGCCTTTCCGAAGATAACTTAACGAGAAAACAACCTGGAGAAATTTTACTGGGGTAGAAATAAAACTTCAAAACTGATTTCAAGAATAAGTTCCTCTTTGACAGTACGCAGCTGTATAGCTGGGCCAGCAAAGCTTAATTCTGCTCTGGAACTGGTGTTGGCAGCAACGTTTTGATTCCAGAATTTTTTTGGACAAATGCAATTTTTAAAAAAAATCCACAAAAACGTGAAATAAAAGTTTTCCTTGACATCTAGATGATCTGCATTAATTTTCTAGTAACTTTGAAGCACTATTGCTGCTGCATAGTGCCAGAAGTCATTTCATAGCACTCAGCGCCTGCATTAAATCTCATCGGCTTTATACGAAACCTTTCTGATGAGTCAGCCTCATTGGCCTCTAGCATGTGTTGGAAGTGATGATTTTGTCATCAGAGAATTATACTTTGAATTTAATTTTAGACGCAAGTATCGTGGGGCTGGAGAATATTCGTATGACAAGAACTAGTTTATTAATTCCAAAAGAAAATGTCTGAGAAGATGTCTGAAATGTGCTCATCACACTTGCTGGAAGAATAAACAGGGTTTGCTTAATTGCTCTCATCCATCTTCTACCATGGGGCAGTGGAGAGATGTAGTGTATTCTTAGAAAACAGCTTTTCCTTTCAGAAATAATCTGATACTACCAAAAGTCACCAAACTGTACAGCTGAAGTGGAACCGCTTTTCTTTTTCTCTCCCCAGAGTTAGAAATAGCCCCTTGTCCCCCTGAGGACCCTCGGTGGCATGCTCTGAAGTGTGGTCTCTTTCAGGTTCTAGCGCAGGCGATAAAGGCAGCGAAGGAGCAGCACCCGGACATGTCGGTGACCAAAGTGGTTGTGCACCAGGAGACCGAGATCGCAGAGGTGTAGCGAGGCTGTGTAAGTAGGGAGACCACGTACACGTGAGTGACGGGTGCTGCTTTCCCCGCCCCGGGCAGGGGGCTTCATCTCCGTGCAAGTGAGGTTTGGCTAAATACGGCCAAAGTTTAAGTAAAATTATTATTGTTAGCTGATGAGTCCCTCTCAGGCTGTTGCTGTTAAATCATTTAAGGCTGATGAAGCAGTCACAAATACAGACTAATCCTGCAGTGGAAATGAGCCAGAAAAGTCTAAAAGAAGGTACATGGCTCCTGTGGTGAGGCTGTTTGGCCTTACCAAACACCTTCCATGCACCAGCAGCACACCGAGCTATAGGTTTCAGGTAGACCCCTGCCTATACCAGTGCCAGGTAACCCCTGAGCTGGACCCCGAGCTCCTGACTTGCCTGGAAAGATGCCTTTTCTGCAGTCTTGATGGTTTTGGGAAAGAGCTGCTCGAGGAATCCAGGAGCTCTGCTGTAAAGCCTGTCCTGCCCCACGCCGGTGATGTTGGTGTTGCCCAAGTCGGTGACTATGCGCTGCCCTGCGTGTGTCCTGCCTCATCCCAACAAAGCTGGTACTTGCAGAGATTTGGGAGGTGGAACAAGGAGAAGTTAGGCGAGAGGAGAGACAGCATGGTTTAACAGACATTGTGGTTGAGCTTTTTAACTGTCCAAAACTAAATAAAAATGGCAGAGGTCTCCTAAGGGTTCCTGGACTTGTAGCTCTTAAATACGGTCCTTCAAGGATGGGAGCAGGACGTTGTTTGTGCCGGGTGCCTGGAGGTGGCTCTGAGCCTGAATTCACACTCACCTTCTGATTCCAGTTCTCCAATGGCTTCAGGGAAGCAGGTTCCTTCCTTTCCCAGAAAGATGGCTGTTGGTAGCTATAACTTACCATGTTTCTCTCTTTCTAGAAGCGTTCCTGCCAGACACAACACCAGGAAAAAGAAACCCAGCAAAACTACCAAGAAACTACCTGGAGCACAGAGACCTCGGATTTACAAGACTTGACACTCAGAGACATTCATATCATTTATTAGGAGTTGCGCTTTGACATTTTACTTGGGATTTTCCAGACTCCACTGGATCTTATTGGATATAGATTTTTTTTTTTTATATATTGTGACAAAAGTATGCCATATTTCTAACTGTACTGAATATTTTTTACAGGTTTTCAATTTTGCATTCCCTCTCACGCATAGCCTCTTCAGATACAGACCCAGACACACCTCGCAGGGCTCAAAGGGTCGCTGTTTTAAGTTGTATTCCCTCCGCCTCGTCAGGGATAACGGAGATAAGCCACATCCGTGCATATTCCGAGTGCGGGATCCGTAACGCGCCTTGAAAAAGCCATGGGTCCTTCTGCCGGGAGAGTCAGTTTAAAAAGTCAGACTTCAGTTTTATGCAGCATTTCCGATTGCCTCTTGATTTTTTTTTTTTTTTTTTTTTAAATTAGCTCTAGGGAGCTTGAGACTCCAGCCGCGATACCTGGGCGTGCAGAGCAGAGCGGCTGCCTTCGCTCCGAGTTTCCTCCCCGTTGGGTTTCAGGCCCCCGATGTGTGAACACAGTAGGGTTTTGTGGTGTAGCCTATGCACACATCTTAATAGTTGACTAGATTTAAGGAATACTGGAAGTTGCTTCAAGTATCTTATACTGTGAATTTTAGAGCTTTAAGAGGACTGTGATAGCACCTCGCCTTCCTCCTGTGTGTCTCTGCCGAGTGCTACCTGCCTGTTTGTGTTTTCTAGATGCCATTAAATTAAAAAGCCCTTAGAAGTGTGCGTTTAAGGTGTTTGGACTCTGAATGCTATTAAGGTAGGCTTACGCAGCATTCACAGTAACTGATTTTTTTCCAGTGTCATAGTTTTTCACTTGTTTGTGTTCATGATTTTTAAATTAGGGGGTTTTTTTGTAAGTCATGGGTTGGTTTTTTCCCTCCACTCACAGTGCTATTTACAGCTAAACCTTACCCATATACCAGGGCATATATCCTACCAGCATTTAATTCAAAATCCTTTAGACAATCCTTCCTAGGCCTGTATTTGGAGGGGCTGAACAAGAAATCTTAGGAGGTGTTGGGTGGTGCTGGTCGTGATGGAGCCAAACCACGTGAAAAGTGCTGCCACCCCCTCCTCCACGCTGGCTTAAGGGTCTGTACTTCCTTTGGCTTCGTGACCACCTTGCTCGAATGAAATACCAGGGTTAGTGAGCTTTAGCTCAGCTTTAGGCTAAGCTTACAGACCACCAGGGCCACATCCAGCTGGTGGGAATGACCAGAAAACATCTTTTCTGGAGCTGGATGTGCTTCCCTCCACAGCACCAGGGGCTGAACTTTGTGGAAATGTGCTAATCATTCCCTGGTTTCTCCTTCCAGCATTTAAATTTAAAAAGAAAAAAAAAAAAACCCAACCTTTGTAAAGAGTCTGCCCAGACACTTGTGAACACTTTAGTACACTTTGAGGTTGTGATTTTTTTTTTTTTTTATATACATAGTGTGGCATGTTGGTAGCTGAGGGCATGGAGTGCTCTGCTGCTGCTCCTCAGTTGAGGATGGGAAGAAAATGGCAATAAAAAAAAAGCTCTCTGCTATTTTAAATTTGAATAATGTGTTTCAGAAGTCACTGGATTTAGCTCAGGCTGCAATGACTTGCTGTTTAGCTGCAAACAGCCTTTGAACTACACTGGGGCTAGTGTAGTTTCTCAGATTCAGGTGCAATTTTAATTAAGCTGTCAGTTTTGATTGCAGACTGTGCTGAAATGCTGGAGCTGCTGGATTTTTGCTTTCTTTGAGCCTTGCTGGCCGTGGGTCCTTCTCAGCCTCCAGCTTTCCCATGCCGGTAGCTGCTGCTCGGGCTGCTCTGGGTGCGTGGTCCCCTCCAGCGATGCTCTGCCTTCCACGGGGTACCAGCCATCCTGCTCTGGGGATTTAGGGAGTCCTCAGCTCCACAGCTGTAGTGTAGAGATTAAGTCTTCCTATTTATGGCTGGACAGCCTTTTCCTTCCTTATTCTGCAACACAGACCCTTTAACAGGTCTGTGTCCCTGCTGTCCTCAACTTAGTTGGGTAACACTTGCCTTAAACGCCCATCGTGCTTAGCATTCCTCTGGCGATGTCCTTTTTCTAGGAATTTAGCTTTTTGCCACTCGGTCCTTCCTTCTCACCCTGGAGCAGCCACCTGAGGAGTAAATGGGCACGCCGAGTAGTCATTAAGAGGATTTCTGAGCTTTACCAGACAAAGCCAGCGTGATAAATGAAGTCTGTCCATAGCACTTAAAGGCACTTGGCCGTCACGAGAACTTAGGGGAACGTGGTGCGAGGCTGAAGCTTGGCCCTGGGTGCCCTGAGCACGATGAAGGGGACAAAACGCCTGAGCAGGGGATCTCTAGGGTGAGGAGCCTGCTGGCACGGGAGGTGGTTCCTTTCCAAAAGGATGCATACATCCATTTTTAAGGGCCCATAGATTAGAATAACCCTCTTTCCCCGACTCCCCCTGGATTTTGGGTGGCTGTTTCCGGGTTGTTCATTCTCACACTTCCCCCTTCTAAATTCTTGCTTCTCCATGACTATTTTAAACAAGTTATCGCCTCGTCCGACCTTTGCCATCACCCTGCTGTCTGACCCCGCGGGGGATTTCCAGCCCTGCCGACCCTCTCCAGCCGCCACGGCCGCCTCCGTGCAGCGCCCGAGCCCGGGAGCTGAACAGGAGCAGCGGCAGCCTGGGAAGAAGATAAAAGTTAAGAGCAGAAGAAGCTTCTTCCATCCTCAGCCGGGGCTGCCCGCATCCCTTCCACCTCCGATGGGTTTTTAAAATCCTTCGCTCTTAGCGTGCTGTGTTATTTCTAGGGACAAACCAGCTAAGTAAGGTCTATTTATATGAATGTTCCCAGCTCTTCCCACTCCACAAATTCACCCAGAGACTGTCTTGATTGTATAATATACATTATATGGAAGCTATTTATATATGAATGAATGTTTTTATAGAAAGGAAGGCAAGGAGCTCATGTTCTCCTCCATTAAACTGGAACGGCAGCTCCGGTTGCCAAATAGCAATCTCTGACCAACACAGATGTGTTAGCAAAGGACTGACTGATTTCTGGTTTTAATAAACTGTGGTTTGCTGATTTTCCTAATTGTACAATTACCTTAAGAGGTGGTAGTGTCCCAGCCTTAGAGATGAAACTTGTAAAAAACAAACAAACAAACAAAAATTTAGTTGAGAATATGAAGGAGCTTTGTAAAATTTTTTTAAGGCAATTGTGAATTGTCTAGGCTAGCTGTTTACACTCTTTATAAAAATACATAGGAACTTTTAAAATTGGCAGATCTTTATAGATTAGCTAGTGATGGGAGCTGTTATTTTGGACTTTCATAGTAAATCAAAGGGAAAGTTGCCATAGCATTTAGACAGACGTAAATGTTCAGTATTGCTTCTTGTATTGCATTTTTCAATAAATTTTCAAACGAAACTGCCTGCCTGCCCCTGAAGCCTTTTTTCTTATCCTCACGCTCCTCCAGGTCTCTCTCCCCAGCCTGGCTTCATGGCAATTTGCTTTTTTCCAACCTAAGCCAGACCCGTCGCCTCCGGCTGCGTTTTCCTGCGCTCTCGGCGGCTTCAGACGCTTTAAACAGCTCCCAGCGGGGCCACGTGCGGGACCAAAGCCCCCCAAAAGGGCCAAAAGGGAGCCCCAGAGTCCAAGCCTTCCTAAAGCATCATATAAATATATGATATAAACCCTCCCTTGAGCTACTGAATTTAAGGTGAGCTCGGGTGAGGGTTTCTGCTCAGCAGCTGCTGCCTAACCCCGAACAAATGTGATTGAACTGGAGCGGGGGACATGTCTAACCTGGCTTTTTTTTTGTCCCAGCTCATTTTTTTCTGGCCGTAGCGTCTTTAGGAGGGACAGAAATACTGAACAGAAAGCTGACGGGGCATCTTGGCCACCAGCCTGACAGAGAACAAAAGCCAGTTGGCCCAGTTTGGACAGCTGGAGACTGGGAATTGGATGGGAAGAGCATCCCTGCAGGCAGGGGCAGCCCTGGGGCTGGCTGCGGTACCACCCCCCTGTGCCTCAGTTTCCCCAACAGAGAGAAGGGGAAGGCTCACACGATCCCGTTGCCGCTCATGCACGTATCTATAACATGCTAAAAGCAACATTAATTCAAATTGCTCCAGAGACAAGTCATTGCATCTTACTGACACCCTGCCTTTGGCCAGTTTGCTTTCAAGCCACTCCAAGTATGAAATCTCAATATACCGTAAAGCAAAAATTACAAAGGAGCCACAGACCCCGGATAGTTGGGAAACGGCCACCGCTGGAGCTGCTTTTCCCTAACATGTCACAGCAACTTGATTTACTTACAAGAAGGAGGCAGAATTGAACATCACGTTATTTCCCCCCAGCCAGCACGGGCTGTCGCACACGGCCGGCTCCTCGCCTTGTCCAACCCGATTAGGGTCACGCCAAAACGCGCTTTAAATAACCCTGTCCCGGGGAGCCGGGGCTTGCGGAGGTCCCAGCTCCTTTAGAGAAGGCGCTGGTGTGATGAACCCCCACGAACCGCGGCTCCAAAGACATGGGATGGAGGAGGGGAGGGACAAACAGCCAAGAAACAGCTTAATTTCTCTGCTCAGCCGCACTTTGGGGTGTCAGTCACCCCAGCAGCCAGTCGGCCAAGATGTCACCTGCCCCCTCTCTGGATTATTTAACATCACCCAGGGAGCAGCACCAAGCTCTGGCTTCAATGAGCTGCCCCGGAATGAGCTGCCCCGGAGCGGAGGTGGGTCCCGGCGTCGGGCGATACGGGGGGACTGTCACCGACCGGGGTGTCGGACTCCGGCAGCATGTCCTGGCGGAAAAACCTTGGGAGCCCTGCGGCGAGGGGACGCTGAGCTGACAACCGTCCCCGCTGTCCCTGCCCTTCCCAAGGGGCTGCCAGCCCGTCCCCTGCCCGGTGGCACTGCAGGGACATCGGTGGCACCTGGGACCCATTCCCACGTGGCCACGACGCTTTGCCGGGCAGGACCATTGCCATCGCAAGTGTGAGGACATCCACAGCACAAGGGGACATCTGAGCCCCATCTGAGATGTCCAGGGGAAATTTGTCCCCGGCTCATTTCCCCAGGGCACGAGCGCAGGGACAGCAAACACCA
>NW_009235262.1:42021-42331 GCF_000690835.1 Fulmarus glacialis
CCACCGAGCCCTGGGGCCGTCAACTGGGAGACCACCATGACTGGAAAGGCTTTTCCTTAAAGCTCCCCCCTCCCTTAAAGCTGCCCCCAGGCCGGGGGACCCAAGCACGGGGTGCCTTTACCCCCCTCACAGCCAGAGCTGGGGGGTCTGAGCCCTATTGCTTCCCCTTAGCTCCATGCCTCAGTTTCCCCCCCCCACTCCAAACTGCAAAATCTGCCAAGCCCGGAGCATTTTGCCTGGCTACAAGCAAGGGAAAATATTAGGTAAACAAACACCATGGCAATCTAGAGAGATGCAAATAAATAAATAA
>NW_009235262.1:43144-43386 GCF_000690835.1 Fulmarus glacialis
TGCCCGCCCAGCCCGGCTCCAAGGGCTCGATGCTCCCCCCGGAGCAGCCCCCCAAGTCTGTCTGGGGGAGCAGAGCATCCCCTTTGCTCTGCAGAGCACCCCGGGACCATGCCAGCCCCCGAGAGGCTGGAAAACCGAATCAGCGGGCGGGATTACACCCCAGTACAGCCCAGTTGCTCCGCACTGGGCTTCCCAAATACTGCAGACCTGAAGTGGCATCCCTCCAGCCCGCTCCATCGCCA
>NW_009235263.1:0-1723 GCF_000690835.1 Fulmarus glacialis
ATCGCTCATTATGTGTCTTCCCACAATCAATGGACAAGAGAATCTGTTTTGCAGTTTACTGGCAATAAACAAGTGCTCTTGAAATAGATGCAATAGCTGGTTTAAGGCTGCCAAGAGGTAGTTCACAAAACAAAATAGACCGGAACACTCTTAGCTGAGGCCAGCACTCCGGGAAGCCATGACCGCATCTTGATCTAGTTTGAGACACTAAGTGCTCGATTATGAATCTCTTCTGTTCCTTTCCGACTTGATAGTATTCCAGTTCAGTGATGCCAATTCAAAATCAGAATAGCCACAGAACACAATAACCACACAGTAACTCTTCCCCAGGAGAAGAGTGAAGAGGAAAGTCAGCTTTTCTTCCACGTGCATTTACTCTTTTTCCCAAAGCCCGGCACTCCCCCTGCTGCATTCAAACTGGCCTCAAAAGCAAGTGAACCACAAAAACACTGACATTTCTTTTTACAGTATGAGGTTTATTCAGCTTGCATGCAGGGCGTGTCACAAGGGTGGAGGATACTTCGCTGTTTACTGATCAGCCAGTTCCTCCAATTCTGGGAGGATTATTCCTCCCAGTCCATTTTTGAGGCAATCTGTCCCAGGTTGGATACAACGATGGGAAGCATTTGGAAAGCTATCGAACAACTACATGGGCCTTATTCAACCGGTGTAACTCCCCTGAAAAACATGGGGTCTCATCAAGCACAAACATGGCACAGAAAACTAGAAAAAGGCACTTTCCCAGACTAGAAGCAGCAGCTGCTTTTGGGTGTCCATGTCAGACTTCTGAGTGGAGCTTTGTTCATGATCCCCTGAAATCTTTTGGTTTGCAGAGCTAACAGTTTCACATGTGCACCTTTGTCTGAACTGTGCTGCAACTGAGTAAGTCAGAACCAAACTGCTCATTTTACAGTTTTTGGGGGGTTTCGTTTTTCAGAAACTGCAATTGAAAGAGAGTGAAATGGAGGACACCAAAGGAACAGCTTTGACATGCAACCAGATACTCAGAGGCAACAGCCCAGAGGGTCTCCAGCTCTAAGGTCCACTCACCTGGGTATCAGCCCTCAGCTCTAGTATGAATATGCATATTTTAGAGAGGACTGCCCTGTGCCTGTGCAAGCCTGTCACTGGCAGCCCCTGAGCCTCCTGCCTCCCCACTGCTAACAGCACGAGGACAACAGGAGTGATCAGTCATTTTGTCACCTTCTGAACTGAAAGGTCAGGACCAGAAAAGGCGGCAACATCGCCTCAGTTTTTGCATTGCTAATGACTGTGCTGTTTCTGTCCCTTAGCAATACTGTTAGCTCACTGAGTTGCCTCTGAATTGGCGGCCCTCACTGACTTGCCAGATTTTGTATGTTTTCAGAAGACCATAATAGAGACTCCTTTGCGGTAACACGCAGAAGGACCCTCTTTAAAGCAGGAGGAAGAAAGGCAATGCCTGGCTCCTACCTGCCGTTCCTGCTGTCCCTCACTAAGCAGAAATTAAGCCAAGCCAGAAAAACGCAATCCCTAACCACTAAGCTCAGCTCTCCCATAGGAGACAAGACATTTTTCCATCCTGGGACAGGTGCTCTGGAGCTGGGCAGGGACAGCAGGGTGCATCCACCAGAACATCTTTTTGATGTACCTCCAGCTTGCACTGCACTGGGTGCCCATGTCCAGGGGCTGGCGGTGGGGCTGCAGGGGCTTCTCTGAGGAGAGGCTGCCCCTGCTGGGCACA
>NW_009235263.1:1771-4619 GCF_000690835.1 Fulmarus glacialis
GCCCAGCTTCAAAGCTGGTGGCACCTCTGGGAAAGCGTATTTAAGAAAGGGCAAAATGCCACACGGCAGTGAGGGGTGAGGAAGAAAAGTGTGAGAAACAGCCCTGCAACGCCAAGGTCAGAGGAAGAGGAGGAGGAGGAGGAAGAGGTGCTCCAGGCACCAGGGCAGAATCCCCTGCAGCCTGTGGAATGACCATGGTGGAGCAGGGGGACAGTCTTGAAGGAACAGCGACCCATGGGAAGGCCCCACGCTGGAGCAGGGGAACAGCGTGAGAAGGAACGGCAGAGACAACCTGTTACGGACTGACCACAACCCCCACCATTCCTCATCCCCCTGCATCACAGGGGAGGGGAGTTAGAGGAGTCAGGGATGAAGGAGTGAAACTGAGCCTGGGAAGAAGGTGGGGATGGGAAGGTGTTGGTTTAATTTGTCCTTTTTAATATTTTTTTTTAAATTTATCCAAACCTATTTTAACTGGCAATAAATTAATTCTCCCCAAATCAAGTCTGTTTTGTCCATGACAGTAATTTCTAAGTGACCTCCCTGTCTTTATTTATTACTCAGGAGTATTTCCATCTTATTTTCTCTCCCTGCCCTGTTGAGGAGGGGGGAGCGAGAGAGTGGCTGGGTGGGTGCCCTGCACCTGTCTGGGGAGACCCCCCACTAGGTAAAACAACTGGAGCCATCACTGGGGTTGGGGTTCAGATAGAGACAGCCAAGGTATAAGATAGGATTGGGGGATCAGAGTGTCAAAATAAAGCTAGGGCTGCTGCTAGAATTATCCCCAGTGTAACCCTTAGACTGGGGGATCAGTGTGTCCCATAGCATTAGTTTCAGCTTAAGGATAGGATCATGTTCCAAAAAGAGACAGCTGAAACACACACTAAAAGCAAGGCTCAAATGCGGCTACGAGGTAAAGTGAGGGCTGCTACTTGGACCCTCCCAACATTCTCTAGCCAGAGGCTTCAGCACATCCCATGGTCTACATCTCCGCCAAGGTTTAGGATTAGACTTCATGTATTTGGAGTCAAATTCTGACATTGAAAACCTCTAATAAGTTCCCTAGAGCTTCATCCACTTTCTCCATGTCAAATTTGGCTCATTAATTGGAAAAAAAGGTTGTAGTGAAAAGACAAAACAAAGACAGCATATCTTTACAAATACCCAGAGAAAAGGAAGAAGCAACATTTCCTCTATGTGCATTCACTCCTTTTCCCAAACCACAGCACTCCCTACTGCTGCATTCAAACTGCCCTCAAAAGCAAGAGGTGAACAAGACTGCAGACAAAATGACGCACTCTGTCTGGTTCTGAAGGTGCCTCTGATGTGTACTTTTATATAGTGTTCTTCAAAGAGGAACAATATTGGCTAATGACTGAGCTTTACAAAAAAAAAGCTTGCTGTGGAGCTGTTCCAGAGACACAAGATTTGTGCAGAAAGGAGCTCATTCAATTGTGAAGCAAGAAACAGCAACATCTTTTTTGTTATGGAAGAGTGAAAATCTCCACACTTCAGTTCTGTTTCTCAGCTGGATATTGTGCCAGGGAAAAAAAACAACCCTGCAGTTTACTTGTGATTTTACAAGACTGTAAAGATATCAATAAGCAATCTAAAATACCACCATGTGGGTCTATGCATTATCACATTCTCAGCTTCACAGCATGTCTGCTGAAGGCCATCAGCTGCAGTACTCCAAAACATCTTTGAGGCTGTGGGCTCATTACAGTTGTGGCCTGACTTGTGTCTCTAATGCGGGCTAAATATTGCCAACCTCCCCAAAAACTCCCCCCCTCCCCAAAAAGCCCAAACGCAACAACCTTGACAGCTCCTACTTTTAGACAACAAATACCTTCTTTGTTATTTATAGATGTAAATTGCACTCAACACATTCAAAATCAGAATACACAGCCAATGCACATTTGTGTTGCAGAGGTCTGTTCTCTTCCACCAAGTGGGGTGGAGAGGCTTCTACCCTGAAAACAGAACCAAGCCTCCTGAAAGGCAGATGGGAAATAAGACTAATCCTCTAATAATCAGCTTTAGTTGCACCTGGGCAGAGTGATTTGCAAGGTGTTCTTACCACAGTAACCAAGATCATTTGATCAGTGATTTATCTTTCCCATATCCTTGCAAGGAAAGTAGTACGACTATCTTGTCAAGTGACTTACCTATAAACCTCCAGAACAGAGGCAGAGACTGTAACCTCTTCTCCAGATTCGCAGTCTCATGTGTTTCCCTGAAAGCACTTCTCCATAAAGGCATTTTTCACTTTTATCTATAGTGAATAAACATGTTTGCCAGAAGCACAGGAATCCACAACAGGATCGCACCTGCAGCTGTTACAAACTTACAGGTACATTCTCTTATTCTCCAGAAGGGAACATCAGTCCATGTCCTTTAAGGATGAAATTAAGGGAGCAATTAAGGAAGGAGGATTAAAATAAATCAAGATAGCACAGATTCAGCAGGCCTTACTGGAATTGCCTAACAAGGAGGATTGATGTTTGTTGCAGCAGAGCAGAGAAATCAGAAAGGAGGGTACAAAACAGCTGTAACACAAACAACAAAACTGCACTTTTCCAGATGCCACTGAGGGACTTCAGCAAAGCAGCCTGAATGTCCTAAGAAGTATCCACTTCAATAAGCCACCACGAAGTGGTTTATTGTTCCACAGGAGACTGATGCAGGAGGCAATGCTCAGAGACCATCACTTCTGGGATGATCCAGCAGTTAGAGCACTCACTGGGCCTCTGGAGACTTTATCCCTGAGCTCCAGTGACACCATTACACCAGTCACTTAAGGATAAGTACTGAAAAGTACTTAGGTGCCTAGCTTATTGGTTTCAGC
>NW_009235263.1:4650-4916 GCF_000690835.1 Fulmarus glacialis
TGGGCCCAAATCTGTCTTCAAATCCTGGTCTGAACCTCTTCATGGCTTGGTCTCCATCTCCCTTTGTGAAATGTGAAGTGTCAATGTCTTTATACCCTGTAACAGTTTTGTAAAGAAAAGCACATGAAAGCAGCGGTCAGGCACTTTACAGCATGGAGCCATGAACAAGCTAAAGGGACAGTTCCATATAACACACCATCTCCTCGCAAATCCAGGCATTCCCATTGCCTTCCCTTTGCATCACCAGCCCAGTGCTGTTGATATTC
>NW_009235263.1:4962-13718 GCF_000690835.1 Fulmarus glacialis
TAACATTTTAGGCATTGTGGGACAAAATGTGGAGTTTTGCCTGACAATAAGCAGTGGTTTGCTCTGGAGTAGATGTACCATCTCCCCACTGAGCTAGAAATAGGGCAAACCCCCAACCAGACATCAGATTTTAAGTCCCCAGGCAGGGGAAAATGAAGAACAAATTAAATGTTCGCTGCAAGCAGTTCACTAAACAAAAGAACAATGATAGTGTTTTTCTGCCATTCTTTTAATTTCTCCCAGCATAACTACATATCTTCTGGATACAATCTGCTTCTTTGCCAGCTCTTCAACATTCTCCCCTGAATTAATGACACTGGAAAATCTCCACTTTTCATAGACTCCAGTAGTCTCTGCTGAGCAGCAGAGGGCTGCACAATACTTGCTTATGCAATGACTGGTCCTGTGCCAGGAATAATAGCCTGTCTACTAGGAACAACCAATTCACACACAAAACCAAAATACTTTTATCATTAAACATCTGAATTAGGTGGAGTAAAAACACCCCGAACCTACTGGTCATACTGCACACTAATGTCAGCCTCCACACTGAGTTAAAAATTCCCACAGCCTAGTCTTTGAGGAACAGTTAGCATGAGCAGAGGAGGGTGGCACTTCCTTATTCATTACCTCCAAAGTACGCTTGACACTATCAAGAACTATTATTACAGAACCAGGCAACAACAGGACACCTGAAGCAGTTAAAATGCAACTTGATCTGGGAAAGTACTTGCAGACAAGCACTGCTTTGGCTACTTCAGGCACCAGCATGCTGTAGTCATATGGTAGCTCTTCTGTCCGCTGGCGTGATCTGTCCCTGAGCAGATGAGGAGGTGCAGAATAGAACAGTATCATCTTACTTGCAAAGTAATCTGCAGCACGCTGCCCATATCAGCATTTGTTTCAAGGCTATTCTGGACCATGCTTTAAACGTGGTGTATCCGTATTTCCTCCCGAAGAAACACTGAAGGCAGGAGGGTCCCATAAAATTAGCTTTATGTAATGTGAGAGGAGGAAGACCAGGTCTTACTGTCTGAAATCAGCTTAGCTGCAATAATGTGCAAGTCCAGATCTAAATTTTTGCCTCTGTCAGGATGGAAACATCAAAGAACCCCGGGAGAACCCTTCCTCCATTTTGAACCGTGGCTGAGAAATAAGAAACCAAATCATTGACACTTTCTTGCAGACCTCAGAATTCTACCCTTTGCTACCTTACTGAACCATTATTCCACTGGGATGTCAGCCTTCTATCCTTGCTCACATTTTACTGGCAAGAGGAAATAGGACATCTCTACTTTAAATGAAAGCTCACTGTGAAGCTTATATAGAAACACAGACTGGACAGTTATCCTGACCACCAGCACCAGAAATTCACATTGTCCACTCCATTCTGCCCTTCTGGAAGAGGTTTTCTGGAGGGCGTGGGAGATCTAGGGGCCACATCCCTTTACTGCTGCCTTTCACCGGCAGAGATTAAGAGGCTGGTGCCTCTCCCGCAATTTTAAGAGTTGGTATAAACCAAGTTCTGTTACCCTGGAGAACAGGACTTTTACAATGTGGCATGTAATTACACTCAGAGAAGAGACAGCATAGCTTGCCACTTACCTCATTGACACAGCATTCCTTCCCAGCCTCTCTCAATCATAACACAATACCTCACAGACTGATATTTTGCAGAGTACCCTTGGAAAATGAACTAAAGTACAGCTTTAGGATCAAATATAAATTAGACACACCTGGAGAGCAGAACTGCACATGTATGGGATGAAAGCACCTGGTCAGTGAGGAAAAGTCCTACAGTTCTGTGCAAAGCAATTTTTCCAAGTGATACTTTCTCCAACCATTTAACTCTTCTCTGCTGTTACCAGGATCTCCCCTCTGTTTTTGTACTAGAGCACAACCTTGGTTTTGACTCAAGAAGACTGGGTGAATTTCTGCCTCCACCTCTCCACACATCATTTTGCATGGCTGCAGTGTATCTTTTCTGTCCCACGTAAATACTTCAAAGGCATCTACACTAATGATATCAAAGGGGCAAGTTCATGTCAAAGCTTCAAAGCAGGAAGCTACAGTCAGCCCTGAACCCACTGAACAGGAAGAGGTTTACAAGCCCACACACAAAGCAATGGCAAAGAATGATAAGAAATGCTGCAATCTGTGATGAAGAAAAAGGTGACAAATAAAGGCATATGTTAAAAACAGACAGCTGCATATATCCATAGTATCCTCTGTCCCAGAGAAACAGATAGCTTAAGTTGCTGAACTCGAGGAATCTGCATGACCTACCTAAACGCACATGCCCAATTAGTCAAGTATCAGGGAAATACACAGCATCAAGCAACAGCTGGAATAACCTGGGTGTGTATGAAGCCAGCACTCTGGGAGGAGTGCTGGAAGAGGAAAGAAAATTAGCTGAGTATTTTCATGCTAGAGTTTGTAATAGCACTGAGTTTACGGATTTTATAGCAGAAGTCACGTTTTTTGCATTTTTTCCTTCCAGAGGGTTCTGGTTTCTTGTATTTCATTCTCTTACCGACAGAGCCATCTAGTGGATGAGACATCATTTGTGAGAAGGAAATTTTGATTTATCATACTGTAAGTAAGGATAATACACACATCGCACGTAGGATCTTCAAAGCAGGCTGTAACAAACTAGCATATCAGTCTAGTAAGAAATTGCTAAGTGATACATTTGTCTTGGCTGGGGCTTAAATTCCTACCAATGTTAAACATCAAGCTTTTCAACACTAATTCACAATATCTTTCTGAAGAGGGTAAACTGTTCATCCTAGACTCAGCCTCAACCTGAATTCATAGTGCAAAGCTTTTTGTTTATGCAAAATCTAGTATCTTCTTCAAAGCTGATGTGGATTAGAGATGTTACATGTTTTAAATAAAGCTTAAAAGCTAAGGCAACACTGGTTGGAAAAAGTTTAAAAAAGTTTCATTGCTGTGTGGTCAGTGGATGGTCACAAATATAAAGGGTGAGAAACATCAGAAGGGGTAGAAAATTCTTAAAGCAGATACATCGCAGTTTGTTCTATCAGTCAAACCTACTGGGGAGGGTTATTGTTTCTTTCTGAAATTCATGGTTATCCCGCCGCCCTCAGTGCTGCTGAATGCCACAGCAACTGTTTCAGAGAAGAGAGATCTCAGTGGAGAGAACAGAAGCTTGGCAATCACAAGAAGGAGGAACAGGAACTTTAAAAAACAACAGAAAGGTAACCCAATCATCATTAGTGGAAACAATCCCCAACAAACATGCTACTGCCAGGCAGCTTTAATTTGCTTAAATAGCATTTAACCATTATACTCTTTAGGGTTCCCCTCGGTGTTTCAAAACCTTTGCCATTCCAGTAGCTGTCTGTGGTCAAAATATGGTGCCATTTCTCCCTGCCCTCTGCAAGAGAAGCTAGCATCTAACCTTCAGAAAAGGCTACATGCTATTTAACAGTCAGAGGAACAGTGAGACACAAAGCCAATGGGCCAGATTTGCAGCCTTGCCAAAATGTTGAATCTCTTCCAAAAAATACTTTTGGTCAAGTCCTCCATCTGTGGCTTATTTCCTTTTCTGCAAATTAATAGTTCTTTTTGGAGGCTTTACAGAAAAAGGAAGCAGAGCTTTGAGGGATGGGAAGTACCGGATAGTCCCGGCAAAAAAAGATGTGGCAATCCTCACCATTAGTTTCGTTGAGAGGTTAGAGGGAGACCCAATAGAAGCCAGATCCAAAGGAGTTCTGGCAAAGATTCCCTTTGCTCAAACTCTGAGTATGCCTCTTGTCTCTCCTGTTACTAAACAAGGTAACAGTAACTTCCTTTATCACTCACTGTACATTAGCCACGGCCAGGATGACACCCTTTAAGCAGAACGGCTTGCCATGCTTCAACACACACACTCCAACCTATACTAGTTTATATTTATAGCAATTAATTGTTGCACTAATCAATCTCAGGTTTCCATTAGGTGTTTGCTTTGGAAGAAAAGGCAGTTCTAGCTGCTGAAGAAGCACCCTCTAAAATCTTGCAGCAGATACTTTACTCAATTTATACAGAAAGTAATCATGTATCATGCCATTCAACAGTAGTGTAACTCCATTGTACAAAAATTCCAACTTGATTAGCAACACAATCACAAGCCTGATGTATTAAAAGCAATAAAACCCAGTTAAGAGACTGCAAATAAAAGACATCTATTTCAAATAGCCATAATACTACCTACTAGGGAAGTGGACCTCTTCATAGAGCATACAGCAACAAGCAAAGCCAGTGGACGTCAACAGAAATATCTACTCTTACCTACCAACCCATTTCGAGATCCCAGGCATTAGCATGGGATACTACAAGCAGACAGTTCAATTCTTACCGTGAAGCTCATGGTACAGAACAGGATGGAATTCTTTTCTCCTTTGTTAAAAAGTGTCAGTCTCGGTGGGCATCTAGTATACTCAAAATGGACTTCAGCTTCATGTTGATTTTAAGACGGTCTTTCTCAAAACAGTCTTGTGAAATTCAGAAGCCTTTACTTCAGCATGGGGAGAAAATTCTGTGAAAGTATGTCATCTCCCACAGTTAAGAGCTAGAACCCAACTGATTATATTGAAGAATTCCAAATAGTACAAACAGCTGTTACTACTAGTGATTAGAACGGTTGTAGTTTGCATATAGACCAGTGCAGTTTTACTTGTCTGTATCTTACACAGATACACTCTCAGAGGGAAATGACCTGATCAACTCCTATCAGTCACAATTCTCTTCTGAGTGACTGTTGATTTGAAGAATGACACATTTCCACAAGTAAGTGTTTAATATCATTACTAAAGCCCCAAATTGCTCATTTTAAGTTGAAAATACTGTCTTCAGGAAAGCATTACTGCTATATGAACATGACTCACATGCCATGTTTTGAAGCAGGGCTTTGTGAAAATTGTCTTGTCTTTTGAACAAGTTCCTCAGTCTAGGCATAAGACAACACTACAATGTTTTTATAGTTAAGCTCAAGTGTATACTAAACACATTTTAAGGAGGTTTCTAATGCAAATATTTAGGATCATTATTTCCCAGAAGAACAAGTAGCAGTGTATTCCTAGTAATGTGAGACCAAATACAGCTTTATTTACAGAAAATTCAACGAATTAATACATTAGTTCAACTTTCATGTCTGCATACGAGGGAGAGCCTTCACAGCATCAGAGCAGAAAAACAAGACTATTTTGTACATGTACAGACTGATAATTGATTATGATGAGGTACAGAAGTGTTACATTTAAACCATTTAAGTCAGTAAGAACAACCACACTATACTTTTAGCAAAATAAACTAAAGTTACAACTACATTTGGCTTTCTGCAGATCAGCTGATGATCTATATGACTGTGTATAGACGTTAAGACCAAACACTAAAGTTGATCCTAAGTTTTGTTCAAAAGATAGCATTTGTATTGAGTTGTATTTAATGGATAACCATTTATAAGACTTTCCCTGTACACCTGCACTACCTTTCAAATTTACAAAAGGTTTCAAATTTATCCTTGAAAATGCCTATTTTATATTCCATTGTCTTTTCCCAGGCAGAGGGAAAAACTACTAAGAGTTAGAATAGAATTTTTCACTGCAAATATAGACTCAGGCTATCGAAGTTGTGTGTTCCTAATGAAAAACTCTCCCTGTATCCAAAGAGAAAAATAAGAAATCCAAGAATACAAGCTCAGTGTACAGATCTGAAGACGGACCTCTATCTATTGTAGGTCCATACACAGCAAAAGAACATAATGTTTTGCTTCTCAGGAAGCTGCCTCTGTCTCGCTGTACTTTCCATAAATGCAGCTGCTAATATGACTTTAAAACATACTATTTAAAAATTCTTCATCAAGAATGCCTTCTAATTCTTTAGAGAATGAATGACAACACAACTGAACAAGAAAAAGGAAACATGATGATCTTTAAAAGTCAATGCATCTCACTAATACAAAGTAGTCAAATGTAGTTATGAAGTCCACTATTTTCCAGACAAAGCTATTTTAAGTTTGAAATCAACCTACAATATATTTACCCAAGAGGAGTCCTGTCATGTAAGAGCAGACAAGCTTTTGTAAGAAACATACATTAAACAAAACTGATACCAATGCACATGTAGTGAAGTTCACACTCCCTAATAAAAAAAAGCATGTTGATCAAGACCAAAATTATCTTCGCTTCTGGAAAATGTTGCCACGGCCCATACCACGGCCTCTTCCTCTTGCAGCCACTGAAGAAAGAAAACATCAGGGATGACATGAATTTGACATAACTGCATATTTATCTCAACAACTGACAAGCAAAACATAAACAACACTCAAAGTCTCTTGCTTAGAAGCAAGGAAACAAGGCTATCCTATGAAGGTCAAAAAGCAATACAACAGTAAAAAGTTTTCTGTAAGAAGAACCAGAACTAACAGTTACACAGTCTTGTTAGAACAGATGCAGTGAATATTCATACACTTTGTGTTCCTTCTAACTTTGTATAGCCCAAGAAATTTAAAACCCCACTCTCTTCAAAGGTTTTGCAACAGAACTCAGTACATTTCAGCAGATGTTACTCCCCCACTTAACCTTACTGCATTTGCTGAAGTTAAGCAAGGACTTTGTGGCCCATGGTTATTACTCAATCTTGTTAAAACTAGATTGTTCCCCTGAGAAAGGTACAAATGAGAGTGAACTACAGAATGGTTAATAATTACAGCTTCCCAGTAGTTTAAGTACCATCTTAATGTCTGAATCTGTTTTTCTACAAAAGCTTAACAGAAACACCTGAATCCTTCCCTAAGTATTCCAAACAGCTAGTAGCCACAATCACTGGAAAATAGAAGATGAAGTTTTATATAAAGCCTCCATTTAACAAGACTACTCACTATATCTAAATTATTGTCGCATCAATATTACACATTCAGGTAATTGGGCAGTTTGAGTCTTGACTCCCACCATAAGATGAAATATACAGAAAAACAAGGTATGAACCAGTAATCTTTCAGTTTCTTCGAGCTTACATTTCCCCAGTGATAGAGATGACAGTTTTCCAGTTCTTCTACAGCAAAATGGGGGCAGAGGAGCATAAACAAATTGTACGCACCTTGAGCTTTGAGAATAGCTGCTTTTCCTCGCCCAGCTCCAGAACCCTGGTTTTTATTCTTCATGCTCTTTAGCATAGGAGCGTTCTTCAACATATCTGGTAAAATGAGAAACCGTATCTTGCTACCTCTGATGTACACCTGTTCAAGCTGTGCCACTCGTCCATCTCTGTATGTCACCGTTATGTTGGACATCTGGAAAGTAAAGACCAGTCAGTGCTCATAGAGGCCTCTAACACAGTTCTGTATTCCTATTTCTCTTGCCTGCAGAATACACAGACAGGATTCAAGTACCAAGATCAAACACTTTCCAAGCATACTGCTTTCTCAACTGGAGTTGTGACACAAGGCATCCAGGACCATTTAAACATACTCCTAAGCCTGCTACTATTCAAGCAGGCCCAGGACTTCCGTGTTCTCCCCAGTTTGCGATTTAGTTTTATCAGCTTTGTTAGTTTTGTTTTCTCATATTAAATCAGTTTTAATAAAGCTGTTCTAGTTCTAACTATTAAGGAAGCATTTAGATTTCAACAATGAATTGCCTAAAGTCAATCAAAATTAAGGCCTCTTAGGATGACTAAAGTAACATGCATTAAAAAAAGCTTCAATTTCTTAAATCAAGGTTTGTTTATTCTTACGCTCAGTGGCTTTAAATAAACAGCAGAAACATTGTTCACAGAACAGAATCTCAAGAACCCTGCTATTATTGACAGGAAAAAAAAAACTGTAAAGAATAAGCTCTGGCCTCTTTGGAGTGCTTAATAATCCTTAATACATTTCACTATGGTAAGACAGCATACATGCAGCAATAACAGTTTTCTTTATCCTAAGACTAAAAGCAATGGTCTTTTAACCAAGCCAATAAGCTAGCTATCAGCCTTTCCAGGCACAGATCAGATAGCCTTCCCTCCAGCCTTCTGAAGCAGGTATACCTGACAATTCATGTTGTCTTCAGCTTCAATGAGTTTCCCTCGGTAAACTTCTCCTGTATTGGTCTCACATGTTACAATGTGGCCTTCAGCCTCATGCAGGACTTTAATTGGCACTCCAATCGACATGTTTGCAGTCCTGTGGCTCTACACCTGAGACAAGAAAAAAAACAAAGGACATAATTACAAAGAAAGTTGTAGACTAGGTTTTAGCTACACAATCTATGATCTTTCCCAGTGTAAAGTGCTGATTTTCTCTCTTGCCCGAACACACCATATGCTTTGACAATGCATTAATAAAACTTCTCTAGAAAGATACCCACGGGAAGAAAACACTTGAAAGATCAGCAAAAGTAAGTCTTTTCCAGATCTCTTCTGACCTAGGAAATTCACTTGTAAATACCAGATAACGGACCACTTGTATAGTCAGGTGCACCTCAAATGGAAACAGCCCGAGGTGCATCCCATAAAGGTACAGCCAGCCTGACCACCTACGAGCTAAGCTGGACCTGTGGGTAGCACAGACACGCTCGCAGACCACATCACCTAAGCAACAGCCCCTACCACGAGCGAGCCCAGCCCACACCGCACGCACACACTGCAGCCCTGCCGAGCGCCCCGCGCGACCCTCCTTCACTTGAAGGCCCCAAGTCTCAGCCCTGCCTCAGAAGCAGAGGGGGGCCCGAGCCCGGCGGGGAGGCCCACCCCCGAGAGGCCGAGCAGAG
>NW_009235264.1:0-16697 GCF_000690835.1 Fulmarus glacialis
GTCCAGCTTTCTGTCCACCAGTACCCCCAGGTGCGCTGGGCTGCTCTCAATCCCTTCATCCCCCAGCCTGTATTGATACTGGGGGTTGCCCCGACCCAGGTGCAGGACCCCGCACTTGGCCTTGTTGAACCTCATGAGGTTCACACAGGCCCACTTCTTGAGCTTGTCCAGGTCCCTCTGGATGGCATCCCGTCCCTCAGGCGTGTCGATCACACCACTCAGCTTGGTGTCGCCTGCAAACTTGCTGAGGGTGCATTTGATCCCACTGTCTATGTCATTGATGAAGATATTAAATAGTACCAGTCCCAATATGGACCCCTGCGGGACACCACTTGTCACCCATCTCTATCTGGACATTGAGCCGTTGACCACTACCCTCTGGATGTGACCATGCAACCAATTCCTCATCCACCAGACAGTCCACCCATCAAATCCATGCCTCTCCAGTTTAGAGAGAAGGACATTGTGGGGGACCGTGTCAAAGGCCTTACAGAGGTCCAGATAGACGACATCTGTAACCCTTCCCATGTCCACTGATGTAGTCACTCCATCATAGAAGGCCACTAGGTTGGTCAGGTGGGACTTGCCGTTGGTGAAGCCATGCTGGCTGTCTCGAATCACCTCCCTGTCCTCCACGTGCCTTAGCATAGCTAGTAAAATAATACAGGTTTAACCTTCCAGCTTCCCTGATGCAGAGGATCAAAATGGTGAGACATTTCCTACTGTAGTGACATCTCGTCTTTTGGATATATGCCTCTTTAATCAGCTTGAGACTCCCCAGTTTAGGAAGATATTGAAGGTTTCTGAAGATCTTTCTGGGCTCAGACAAAGTCACTGTTGCCAAAATAATATCTCGTACCCATAACTAAAGTCAGCACATGGAGTTTCAGCCTGCAGCAAATGTGTAAAAAATTAAGCTAGTTTAACTCTCTGCATTGAGGCTGTTGCATTTGTGATGGGTTAAAATGCACATGCAGCTGCTGTGATGAGGATGATGTGGAGTGCGTTATCCATGGTATGCCGTTTCCATGGGTGCACTTGCTGTCTTTCTGAGGGTCTACAGGCACCTGGTCCAGGCTTTCTAGACCCGATGGGAATTTTTTCCTTGATGTGAATGGTCCTTGGGATCAGTCTCATAATGACAAAAGAGGCCACCTTCTGGCTAATTATCCCCTTGCCAAAATACTTATTATCTTCCTATTCCAAATAAGAAATCACTGGGATGGGAGACTGCTTCAGATATTAACATGATTAATAATATCACTAAATGACTTCTGCACACTTCTGCTCTGCAAGCACTGTGCTGCCGATACTGGTCAATAACAGACTATCACAAAATAAATAAATGATATTTGCACGTGGTAAGCTCCAGGTCCAGTCTGAAGAGTAGAGCAAGTAATTACAGAGGAAAACAATTTCTCCTTTAGATGGTTTTTAGGAGCATGAGGGGTAAGTCAACTCTGACAGGGCTGATTTAGTAGGTATCCAGTGGACTTCAGTAGAGGAGGAATATTATCCCTCCCACCTCCGGGCTGGTGGTAGAATTTTAACAAGGGGTTCCTAAGAGACCCCTCAAAGCACATCACTGCATGTAATTCATTAGCTCAGCTGCACCTGAGGTCTTGGATTTTCTGGACAGGGTGTGCTTCTGCAAAGTGACTATAAAAAATAGAGACCATGCTCAAGCTCAAATCTCCAGAGGAAGTCCAGATGGCTATTCTAAAAATGCAATCAAAAAAGGCCTCTGGCCTTGATGGTTTGTAGAACTGATTTTAATAAGAATTACCAGAGCATTTTCTCTCCCAAATTGGGAGAGGATTTTTCAGTACTGAAATAACAATCTGTCACTCAATTAAAATTTGTTTGTGCCATAAACCATGTGGAACTCAAATGGTAAAGGATAGAAAGTGCCACTGACAACCCAATTTGTCAATGTTCTTGTTTGGTTTTGGTTTAACCTCATATCTTTGCTCTAACCTCTTTTTAAAAATCTGAATAAATGTTACAATAGTTGTGGGAAGATTAGGGGAAGAATAATTTTAACTAGATTTGAGGAAGTCAGGGTCTGAGCAAATAACACTTCAGTCAAGGCTGTCTGAAGACATAATTTCAAAAATCTTAAGAGAAGCAGAGCAATGCTACATGGAGAGGTGGTACGTTGTCTCTGCTGCAACACAACAGTGTCTGAACACTTTCTAATGAACACAGAGGTGAAATTTGGACGATAGCAAGTAACAAGTGTTGGCATAAATGTTGAGAAATGGTTGCTCAAGAAATTATTTTCTAATATTCATGCATACTCAGGCCAGCAAGGAACACTCTTAACCAAAAGAAAAAGAGTGAAAATGAATGTCTTGTCTTTCACAACGTATAATTAAGTTGTGAAAATCATTTTTACAAAATATTAAGGTCAGGAGTTTAGCAGCATTAAAAGAAAGATTACATATTATAAGGATAATACTAAATCAAATGGCGTGGAAAAAAATTGCAGGTAATACACAACCACCCTGCTGCACGCATAGACAATTCCTAATTAATAATAAGATGAATTTTCCCCTTGGCAGGTTATGCTGTAAGTGTTCACCACTGGGTTTCCTGAAGCTCCCTCCCTCTGCCAGGAACAAACTCCCCAAGATGATGACCACAGCAGCAAGCCGCCAGACCGCTCCTGCTTCGCAGCGTACTTCTTGAAAGGGTATCACTCAAAGAAATGCCCATCAAAATTACAGTTACTTTAAGTGAAAAAGACTGTCTCAAGCATGACCAGAAAATTACCTCCCATTCTTGTACGGCCCATTTTGTCTGAAAGATTGACTGTTTTTCCTGAAAATGGCCAAATGAGGCAGGTAACCACTGGTAGGGGATGGAACAAGGAGCGCAGGGGATCTTGCCTCTATAAGGTGGCTAGCACAGATAGAGAGACAGAGTATTCAGGTCTCTGAAGTGGTAACTGACACACGTGGAGAGACAAATTTTTCTTCAGCTTCTTCCACTGTTGCCCGTAAGAAATTTGAAGTCATCAGAAAAGACAATGTTATGCTTCCAGATTGTCATAAAATACGATTTCTTTCTATGGGAATAAAAATTAAAGCAATTATCTGAGGAATTTTACATACAGAAAGAACTGTGCGGAGGTGTACTCTAACAAAAAGTGGCATGGGGAGGAGATTAAAACAGTCTAAATAAATAAAATCTTGTTTTTGTTAAAAGCATCTTCTTCTGAAAACCAAAATAATTGACCAAAACATAGCATCATCAGGCATATAAAATGAAACCACTTTTAAAATGGAAAATTCCAGTGAAATTTTTCCATTAGCGCTGTGTACAATTATGGTCCCAGGTAGAGGGGCTAGTAATGAAGATTACAAACAGAAGAACATGCTGAATGGGAGGCATCGAGTCGGTCTGTGAGATCTGGTCTTGTTTGTAACTGTTGATCCGTTGACTTCACACATGGACCCAACTCCTCGCCAATGCCCAGGATCCTATTGCGCTTCTAATTAACTTGGACTCCGGTTTCATATTTCCCCTATGATAACAGCATTATAATAAATCCCAGGGATTATATTTTTAGCACAAGGCTCACTGTGGAGCTGCCTGGAAGATTAAATTGTGACGAGCAGCGCAGGAAGCTTCAGTGAAAGATGAGACACTCTACCTGAGAATAAAAGCAAGGCCAGCAGTTATGGCTCCAAGGAGGAAATTCAATGGGCCACAAAACATTATATTTGAGGATGTTAAATTGATTGCTAAGTGGATTAAGAGAGAAATTTCCCTCTCCCTTTCAGCACAGCAGAGGTGGAAGATTGAAGCAGCTGCCTAACAAAGACTTGCTTTTCTCTGAAGCCTCCGGCACTGCTGGTGAGAAAGGCAGGGGGAGGCTCGCTGCAGTGTCCAGTGCCATTTCTGAAGCCCAGAGAAAACCATCTGCCTCTTCAGGGTGCACAGGTTTTGGGTCACATCCACCAGCCCCATGCAGATGTCTCAGATGCTCCATTGAACACCCATGGACTCTGATGTTCGGGCACCTGGAGTAAGCCCCAAAGCTCCACTGACCAAATGGGAGCTTAGACACCTAAATTTAGATGCAGGTGTCATTGTCTAGAGCTGAACCTGGCCCCTGTAATGTGTTACCAGTGGCTGAGTGTTAACTGCTCTGTAATTAACGGTATATGCTGGTAACATAGTAAGTCCTTGCAAACCAGAGTGCAGGATCTCAAATGTTCTCAAATTTTTATGAAGAGGAACAGTAAATATTTGGTCTGTAAATGAGGTTCTGGAAAAAGAAATGACAGTGCGGCTAAATATATCCTTTGAATCTTATCCTGAGAATCTCAGAAGACCTGAGTCGGCAGTCTTTTCTCAGTCAGAATTCCCACTGCTGTACGTGGGATGATGGGCTGTGGCCGTGGGCAGAGTGGGAAGGAGGAGAGGTAAGCTCTTTCCATAGGCATGAGCAAACCCAGCGAGCACGACGCGCCATCTATGCAATGAGCCAGGCCTCCGTGCTCCCTTCGGTCAAGGGGAATCTGCTCTCGCCTCCCCGTGCTGCAGAGCTGGCTCTTTTCTGCCTCCTTTTCCCCATTTACTGGAGCACAAGGAATTGGATTACGTTAGCCTCTGTGCTCATGCAAGGGAGGAGGAAAGACTCTCGTTTCTCTTCTTCCCTGCTGCACAGGTCCAATGACATCCTTGCCCCGGGGTGCTGGCCTGGCTTGATCAAACCCTGAATAAGCGCAGCCAGATTTGACTCAAAGCTTTTACTACTTAAAACAATTTTCTGGAAAGGGTTAATAAGCAGTTTGAAAATCCTGTATCAAAGACATATGGCTATACACCTGGAATAATGCAGAATGGTTTATTTTCAGATGGGTTTGCTCCGTTCTACTTAAATTCTGTGACTTTCAGGGAATCAAGTTAGTTCTAGCTTTTAGTTTATAGATTTTGTGTTTGGTATTCAAGGTTAACTTCTTGCTTGATTAGACACAGGCAAATGCTAGCAGCTGCAGTACCACAGTGGAAATGAAATCCTGTACTGTATTTAGTCAGAAATGTCAAGAACCCGGTAGTTAACTACAAAGAACTCATTTTGTCTTCCATTAGCAGCATTAAGGTAAGTTAGATGCTCTTTTGTTTTCATGTTGCAAAACATAGACATATGTGATGATTTGAAGATGACTGTCCTTATTTACACAGGGTGTGCTACTCTGTTGTTAATTCATTATCTATCATCACAGAAACAGTAGATGAAAGCTCAAGCAATTTGGAAAAATATTTGCTTGCTAAAGGAGCCACGCACACTGTCCTGGTAACACCATAAATGCGTGCTAAAAATTCAACAAGATTGGACAAAGTAAAATTCATATTATGTGGCACACAAGGACAAAAGAAAATAAAGCAAATACACAGGACCAAGACAGCAGTGTTGTGTTTGCCCCTGATTAGGTGCATAACACGCACTGGTCCTGGCAGAAGTTGGTCTCCTGTCTAGCCAGCTGCCTGTGCCAGTCTCTGCACCCTCTCATTTTCATACCCCTGAGTCTTTCTAGCCTGTAGGGACATGGTGCATATCCTGTGACCACCTAATAGCCACCATGAATTGTGTGACACCATTTGCAAATGGTGTGTCAGAAGCACAGAACAAGTCTGCACCTCCTAAGAAACTCAGTTGCTCTAGCTAGGACCTGCTGGACCTGAAGCTGGCCGCTCTGAGGGGCTGCCAAAGCTGAGGGCATTCTCAGATCCAAGTTAAGAAAGACTATGTTCAAGGCTGATTTCAGGCTGCTTCAGATCTCACTTGCCTTGGCAACAGGCTGTGTCCACGCCCTCTCTTCTAGGAAGGGGCCATTGATGGGTCTGCTCATGGGCCAGTGACATGAAGCCATGCCAGAAGAGATAGGTGAAGGCGTCAGGCCAGGCACTGAGTGCCACCCATGGGCAGGCAAGGCAGCCCTTGAAGAGGCTCTAGTATTGCACTGAGAGGTATCACTAGCTTACGTTTCCCAAGGCCTCGCCTCTGAACTTGGCCTTCATTGTATAGTCATGGTCAGCATCTCCAGGGAAATACCACTGTTATGCATCCGTTTCATGCTCCCAGCTCCAACATGAGCATCAGCTTCAAGTCAGACCTTTGCCTTATGATGTTTGGTTTTAAAATATTACTGACTTTATCTCTGAGTGTAGAGAGATGAATTTAGTTTGCAGTCAAAGTAAACACCTTTGAAATGACCTTGGCTAGTACACGGCTGTTATGCATCAGTTTGGAATGAGCTTACAAGAGAATACACATTGGCTGCTTCTTTTGATGCACAGTTCAAGCGCAGACTTGAGAGCTTGTTGACTGGGAACATTCAGATATGGATCAGGGAAAGAATGTTTTCACATACAGCTTCCTCCTCCACCTTTTCTTTTCTTTCTTTAATATAATTTCCAGATATTTCCGCAAGGCATCGGCAATAGTAGTTGCTATGTGGCGAAGAAACTCTGTTTAGAGTCTTTACAAGTCATTCTAGATAGACATTCAAAAGATTTTTTTGATGCTAAAGGAACACGACTATTTTTTTCACTTACTAAGTCAGGGTTCAATCAGCATTTCTTTTTAGGAGTTGCCAGTGCAAACCGGAATGAAGAAATGTGAATTAATGCCCTAAATATATACCTTTGTATTTGAAGAGATCTGATCTTCCAGCAGTGCTACTAAGGTACGCAGTGCCCTGAACTTTCAGCAAGATACATAGAGTAAGGAGTACTTTTTGTAGAGAAAGGTCCTAAAAGCTGTCATCAGAATTACAGCAGCTCTCAGAGGTCTCCTCCATGTAGGAATGCAAAGGATCTTCAGACCCACGTCTTTTCTTGAGGAAAATGAAGAAGGAAAGAGTTAGCTAGGACTCCACTGTGGTGTGGCTGTTCAGAAAAGAGTTGTAACTCGAAATTGTCTGCATGCATCAGGGAGCCCAAAGGGCTAATGTGCTTTTGTTACCAGAGCTGAGACTGTCCTGTGCCCAATAGAGGTGGTCATCAGTGGGATTGGGTAGGCTGTAGGTTCTGAGATGTGAAGCACATGGCCCTCCTAAGACTTGTTCTACCATTGTCTGTGGACACAGCCTGGTGTAACTGTTCACTTCTCTTTGTATTATTTTGTCCAGCGACACGCTTCCCATCTCTAAAAAATATATGAGTATCTCTCCACTGTGGTGATTATGGGGTTTCTCCCCATTCTAGGGACTGAAGGTCTGCCAGCTCAGACCCACCTTTGCAGGAGCCCAAGGAGCAGAGGCTGCTCCAGAGCAGGTTGTTGTACAAGTGTATCCTGGTTGTGTTGTACCCTGGAAAGGGTTAAGCATAGGCTATGGGAGAGATGTGACTTAGTGTTGCTTCTGGGCTACTCTAACCAGCATTAGCCTCCTCACAAGCCCCAAGAAAGATGCAACCTGCCTATATCACTATGCTGTTCTTGGCAGTGGGGTCAGTTTTTTGCGCTCTGTTGAACGCAGCACCATCATCCTAAGTGTGAGCTCAACCACCACCTCTTACGCAATCTCTCACTTCCTGGTGAAAAAGAGTTAAAGGCTCCTTATGCCCAGCTGCAGCTGAGCAGTTGCTAATGGCAATGTGGACACCCCAGCTCAGCTGGCAGCATGAACAGGGTCCTGACTGGGAGGGAGAGCTTGGCCAAACTCCTGTGGGGTTGGCTGGACTTCATGGCCCTATGTTTGCTGTGCAAAATATATAGTCCTGCTGCAGGACTAGAGCGGGAAATAGTCATCTAGAGCACCGTGAAGATCCAGAAAGGAAATCCACCAAAAGACCATGTGGTCTGGAGGCTTCTCCCACTGGACCATATTCATCATTCGCCGTGGAGGCACCATCTCCCCATCATAGAGGGTCGGCTTCACCTCTGGGCAGCTGCCAAGCACAAAGAACAACCAGCTTCCTCCTGCCTGCCGATGACTCCCTTCTTAAAGCAGCATCATACATGGTAGTTTGCAAACAAATAAGCCAACTAATTCTTTCATTCTAATTTATAACAATGGTGTTGAATGTGACAGTGTTGCAGGTAGAGCAAAACAGCAGTTTCCTTTCTTAGAATTGTCTTAAATGACAGACAGGGGTTTTGGCCAGCATTAGCAGAATCCAGACAAGTTCATGCCACCATTCAAAAGTGAGGTCCACTCAAAATATGAACAATGTGTGTGTTGGTTTTGCAGGAGAATTGTCTGAAGTAAAGTGAGGAGTAGGAGAAAAAAAAGCACAAAGTGACACAGCACAGGTGAGGAAGCTCAGGCACAGAGTCAGGGCTAAATGCTTGGGTTTGTGAAAAGCCTAAAGAAGGAGCAAGATTTGGGGCTAAAAGCTGGTGAAAAGCAGCAGGAGAAAAGAAGCTATGCCATGTCATTTAATCCTTCTGTGAAAAGAAGCAGGGATCTAATATCAACAGATTAAAATCCCCAGTGAAAACATTTCATGGGACCTAGTGTTGCCTAACCCATGGACCAAAACTTTTTGGAGTATTGGCTTGCGGTTGGCGGCCTATCGTGTGTGTTTCCTGGATGGCCCAATCTACTGGCTTTGTGCCTGGGAGTTCAACTGCATCTTGTTTAAAACATGGCACGCAGCTCTTAGATCCAAGTGATTACTGGCTGATTTATATAAATGTTAATATGAATACAGAGGTGAGGGCTTTCCTTTTCCCCACAGAAGACTGCAAAATAAATCATAGATGCTAATGGTGATGTCTTGGAAATAAAAGCTAAAGTAAACTGTCAATGAGACTTACGTAAATGACGCTAATAATTTTGTTTTGAAGAGAACTCAAACTCTTAGCATCAGCCAGCTGGCATGTTCAAAGTCTGTCTGTAAATATTAAAAGCTTTTCTTTGGCAAGTATACCAAAATATTACTGGTATCTCTGGCATGCAATTCAAATAAAAGTGAAGTCAACTGTAAATGTTATCACAAACCTTAAATAGTCCTGATATCTACTAAATGGAGAGCTTCATTATGCCAGGCTGACATAACCTCAAGTAGTGCTTGAACAACAAGGACTGTGTTGGGTGACTCCCTGTTATGTACATGAAGTGTTTTAATAAGAAGCTTGTTTTCTTATACAACTTGGTACTTTTTCTTTGATGTTGCTGACTCTGCAGTGATAACCCCTTCCCCTCTGGCTCTTTCTGCAGCAAGCCCCAGGCTGGACTGCTGCATAACCTAGTTACGTTTTCCTCAGTCTAGTCCCTGATGTTTGAGACCTCCTGAGCCTTTTGCATATGGCCATATGCACATGTGCCAAATATCCTGTGCCCTTTGGAGAAGGTCGCCTGGCAGCACATGTGCTGAAGGCTGATGCTGTGGATGCACCGAGGATTTCTGGATGCCGCGGTGGCCCTCAATGGACATGTCCAGCCTGTTGTGTGAGCGCTTTTTGCAACTGTCCAACGCACAGGTAGAGGCCCAGACACTCAGGAACGGACTACCATACAATTGGAAATCCTGTAGAAATAAAGCAGTTGCCCAAAGTACACTTGGAGAAGATTTGAGAAAGATGATGTTGGGAGAAGCTGGCTATCCAGTAGCCTTATCTGTTTCTGATTCCTGGAAAATGTGTCTCTTGCAGCCAAAGGTAAGGGTCCTGCTTGTTACCCTTGCTTGTATTGATTAAGCCTGGTATGTTTGCAAAGACGGCAGTTTGCCCACTAATGCACACGTCATTTCTCTAGTCTGAGGTTAAGAACAAGCTGCAAAACACTGTTTGGCAGCTGTTTCCCAAAGCTTCCATACAGTGGGGAGGAAAACCAGAAAAGCTGCTGGCTGCTGGCAGGCTGGGCTGTGATGTGTATGCCCTCATCAGCACCAAACCTGTCTGAACTGCATGAACGAGAGCTTGGATCCATGCTAAAGCACCATGCGTGCCTGGGTTCCTCCTCCTTCTCCTCCCCTCAGCCCTCCCAGATTAGCCTGTGTCCTTGCCTTAAGCACAAGCATGCTCGTACACAAATTATGTGGGGAGTCTGGAACTGAGAACCATCAAATTAATAAAAGCATGGAAATGCCCACTCTGTTAGTTAGTCCAGTGGCTGTGGCAATGTAGCTAATTGCGTACCGTCCAACACTGGGAGTCCCACGCGAGCAGCTGCATCTGTGCAGCAACCTGGTAAACCCCAGCAGAGCTCTCCGTGGCACAGCGCTTAGCCTGGGTAGACCAAGACCCGCAGGATTTGTAATTTAATTTTTACAGCTCTGTGATATGGAATGATGAATCTAGCAAAAACTACAATTTTGTATTGTTGAAATAGCAAAAAAATAGTGCCTGTGATGCAGAAAGAATACATTGCCAGGCACAATTATTTTTAGATAAAAAGCAATAGGAGTTGTTGTAAGATACAGGCTTTCATTTTTCCTGTCTTTTCAAGCATCAACTTGGCAAAGGGTTAGGTATACGCAATGCAATATTCCATGGTTATGCAGAAGGACATACTTGTGCAATATGGCATCATACTTCTCAAGGCTATCTACTGAAAGAGGCCAAAATTGTGACTAGGTTTTTTTCTGCAAATCAGTAATGTGGAAGATAATAAAATATTTATGTTACGTAACAGGAGCCTTCTGGTTATGCTTTATTTTTGGAAATGTTAAAAAAATGCAAGGGCTTCTCTGAAATGAGCGTTAACTTAATGGGAAATGTGACATGGATTTAGCAGAAGCCACGAACAAAAGCAGCAGACTGAGGTAGCAAGTGGAGTGCTCCGGAGTTTTGTTGCATTGTGCTTGCTGCAAGCCACCATCATGTGGAGGATTATGTGCTTGCTGCATTTGCCAGGAGGGCAGTTTTCTTCTTTTTCCCCACACAAATGTGTGTCTTGTGTATGCTTCTAAGGCTTTTAACTGCGATGGAATGTGTTTCCGCACTGAATTACCAGTGAGTAGTTAATACTCTGACAGGGAGCGATACAAGAGAGGGAAACGGAGCTCAGCCTAAGTGTACTGGTGATGCCCACACTTCCCAAACAAGGTTGGAGGCTGGTTTTGCTTGAACTATCGCAAGTGAGGAGGTGCAGGATCACCTGCTGCTGGTGATGTTGGAGTTAAAGGGCTTGTCTCTCCCAGCGTTAACTGTCTGAGTGCAAAATAGGCATTGAAATGTTCTCTGATAACATCACATCATCACAGGCATACTTGGCCTTCCCCAAAATGATGCAAAAATACCACAGAAAGATAAAGACAATGTTCCTGACACACCGCCTAGGTATTTCATCATAGCATTGCTACATAACAATGTTATACTACACCATGCCATTACCTACCTTCTGACAGGGTATTATCTTAGGTAAGGGTTCAGGTACCCTGCAGATAAATTTGATAAGTGAACAGATGCAGAAAAAAAAAGCAGGAACACTTAGTGGAGAAAAGGCTGGCAGAGAGCCTGAACCTCAAAATTGCAACTCTGTTGGTGATCAGGTCAGGGAGGACGGATTCACGCACACAGTCCTGTGCCGTGTTACTGGTCTGTCTTACTCAATTAACAGTCCTGCAATCGAAACAGCCTAATTATTTGTTACAGATGTGCTTGTACGAAAAGACTATGCAAGACTAAGTGGTTTTTAGCACTGGCAGGGTTTTTTCCCCCCTGCTTTAGCAGCTGTTTGTCTGAGGGCTGCTTGCACCGGACTCTGACTGGCCAAACGGGCAGTGGTCAATGGGAAACCCAGAGTTTGCATCTTCTCTGGCCCAGGCCATCGTGCTGGGGACTGATAGCCAGGCTGTGCAGAGCTGCTTTTAAGGATCAAATTGGATAATGGCGAAGAGACAGGGACTGTTAGTGACTGCTCAAGATTTTATATTAATTTTTTTGCTTCATTCATTTGTGGAAGTACGTTCCCTGAAGCTGCTGTGGTTCCTTCCACAGCTCCTGTGTTAGGATTCAAAGTATGGGGAAGGTGAGTGATTGGGACAGGAGGTTTTTGCTGGGCCTATGTAGTTCGTGCTTACCAGCACCTGGAGAAGATGCTGTTGATTTTCTGCGTATTCTCTGAGACCCCGGAGAAGGAAAAATGCCCGCTGTATCCCAGTGTTACACAAGCAACACAATACAAAGCAAGCATCAGCTCGGATCAGGACAGTGTTAGTTTTTCAGAGTCCATGAGGAGCAGTTAGCTCTCGGTTGTTAATATCTGCCAAATATTATAAGAGATGAAAATCAGAAAATTTGCCAAAAGCAGAGTTGTCAATGGCTGCCCCTGGCTGTGGGCAGATGGAGGGTGTGTGGCAGTACATGGGCAGAGACAGGACAAGGACAGGCCATTAACTGCTTCGCTGCTGGAAGCCGTCACCCCACGTACCCTCATTGCTCTACAGTCACTCAAACCTGGCGCTGGCAGTGGCCCGTGCAGATATTTCAAAGGCTGGTGAAACAAAACACACAACTCGATTTGCTCAGCACACAGGTGCAGGGACGAAGGGGAAATTCTTGTTAACATCTAAGGATGCCACCAATCATTGAAAAGTTGGGGGGCATGCTGGAAAAGTGATTTGTAACATCCAAGCAGGAAGATAATCAGCTGTCATATGCAGCTTCCCATACAATATAAAGACCACTAGGCATCTACATGGCTGTGGATATGATGTTTTCTGATGAGGATATCAGTGTTTGAAAAAAGATTAAGGAAATGCGTGACTGCAAGACCCTACTCTGCATCTGCTACTACAGTGCTGGGCAGTAAAGGGCAGAAGAGAGAGCCCCATTCTCCATCTACAGAGTGCACCGCGTGGAGGAAACGTATACTTGATTGGTACGCAAGAGACAGCTTGAAAAATTCCCAAGCAGCTGAATTTGTTTCTAAAATTTCCAAATGACGCAAAATCAGAACAGCCCAGGCATGCTCTGCCCTTTCCCCAGCTTTCTGCCCGTCACCAGTACTTCCCATTTAAGACCATTCACCTCCCTTCTAAGCCAGGACTGTCTGCATTCATGCTATCGGCAATATGCCAGTGTGTGGCTTCAGCCTTACACAATTAAAAGTTTGAGAGGCTTGTGATGCAGAAGGCAAGTTCCTATATCAAATCAAAATGTTCTCCATTTGCTTCAGACTTTACAATAATTTGTTCCAAATTTCATGCTCTCCATTGGTGCAATTTACACAAACTCACACTAATTAGCAGCAGAGCTTCTTTTAAATTTACAAAAGCAATCATTCCCTGTGATAGCTCTATGCTATGCCCAACTCCCTCTGAATAGTCTTTAATGACACAGTAACCATAGTTACAGTATATAAAATATGCAGCCACAAAATGTGGAAATGTAACAGTGTAATATAATTTTCTCTGGAAAATAAAGGTTTTTGGCATATTTGCATTAATTAGGACGTTGCATTAAGTATTTCGTGTCTTCATTCTTTATGAAAATAAAAGTCATAACAGACAAAATTATTCTTGAATTCTATTCAGTGGCAAACAGTACCGCTGGGAAAGCATTTTCCCTGATAAAATGGGACATTTTAACTGGACATGTATAAGTGCCATTCTGGTAAATTGGAGGTATAGAGCGTTGGAAACAAGCCGAGATCCACTGGATCAGAGCAGCCATATGTCACAGAGCTCAGGCGTTTAATCGGAGGAGTGGTGACTGGGAGGAAGCAGCAAAACCTCTCATCCGCAGAACTGAGTGGATAACGGGGAAAATCCATGGACCGACGTAGCAAACCAGGACTCGCTGCATCGTGTTTCCAGGCTTTTTGCTTTTCTGTTGCTATTTGTTATTACATCTGTTTAACTGGTATAAAACAACATATTGCACATAAACCAAGCCTGCTGCTAAATGGTACTCCGAATATTTTGTGAATGCTGCAGCCCCCTCCATCAAAGTTTCATACATCACACAGCTCTTTTGGATGAGGGTTGAGGATCCTCAGATCTCTCTTCTCTTGACGATCTGCCTCTCTGCAGCAGACCTGATTGTACCGATGGGCTGGGACATGATCTAGAGCATTTTATCCCTCCAACTTACACCTTTAACATCTCCACTTCGGCAGTTTGTTGGGAGAAGGGTGGCCATCCCAGGGAAAGGGAGAGGCAAAGCGCAGCCCTGCTCTAACTTTTGCTCTAGCTGTATTGCTTGCTACCATATACGTGTAAAATACAACAGGATGGGCGCATCATCTATCACAAGTTTGGAGTTGTGAAGAAAACTTGAACCAACTTGGCTGTAGTGACCGAAACTCAAAAGCTTACTTCCAAAGTAGATGCTACCTGCTGCTCTGTCCCCTTCAGGGGACAACTTCAGAGTGGTCCTGACAAGCCCGTCTGCTTACTCTTATTTGCAGCAGTGATGCCATAGCGAGTGGCAAACAGTCTTGAAGTGACAGTTTTCAAGCAATACAAAGGTGGTTACTTTATTTTCTCTTGAAGCATTCATCAAATGACAATAGAGGAGGAATGTATTTATAAAAAATAGTCTCTTCATGACAAACTGATGTGCAAGAGAAAAGATTAAATTAATTGAAAAACATTTATTATGAATAGGTCATTTAGCTCTAGCCTCAAGCAAACCACCTCTTTATCAGCTGGACATGGAAAGATGCTCCGAGTTCAGCTGTACCTCTTGTTCTCTCAGCTGCAGCCTAGTGAGAGCAACACAAAGGAAGGAAGATTAACCTTAGAAAATACAAAAGGATGAAAGGTTGGTGAAAACCCTTCAGTTCCATTTAGGTCAGGCTGGCATTCAGCAACAACTCTGTCCAATTAGACAACTGGAGCGGATTTGCTCTTTATCCTTGTGTCTTGTGCACCCTTGTTACAGAAACAGAAGTGAAGGATAACGTTTTTATTCCAGTTCCAAAATACAGATATAACAATATTCCACTGAGGGAAAAGGTACTGGATTTCTTTTTTGTTAGAGTCTTATCCCTTTTTTAGTTTTTTCTGATTGTTTTTTTCACCATGCAGACAAGATCAGATTTGGAACCACAATTTTGCTTTTTGTTTAGCTAGATCTTGTTTTCTTTAATACAATCCTCTGATTAGGACTTTCAAATCCAATCAAAGATAACACAGAAAATGCAGTTAAGATTGACATGTATATGTTCTTTATAACCTTGGACTCGATTTCCGAGATGTATTGTGTCTGTGCAGAAGGGACAAAAGGAGCAAGACTCCTTTCTGAATCTTGTGCATTTTGAAACTATTTCTCCTGACAGCACAGAGCATCTCTCTCAGATATTTACAAAGTACCTGTCACCATGGGAACAAAATTAAACATCAGAAAAGCAAAGGAAAAAAAGTATTTTCTACTCTTCTGTATGCTTGTGAAGAAAAAGAAGGACTGAGTAGAGCACCAGCTCCAAACTTCAGTCTGAGTTCATTTCTAGCAAAAAGTACCAATGGCAACACCACCTTCCCTTTACCTTTTCCTTGAAGAGCACAAAACCACCAAAGAAATCAAAGAACATTTTTGAGAAGGTAATGACTATGTCCCGGTCCACATAGTGTCATTCTGATAAAAAGCATGATAAAATCCTAGTCCTCATTGAGTCAATGCAAAAACTAACACGGATTTAAATCTTTTTCTTTTTTTAAGTGAAACGCAGGTTCAACTGCTCTCCAAAGCTTGGACATGAACTAAGTACTTTATGACTGCCGGCCATCCAGACAGAACTATTAGTCAGAGGACCAGACTCGTGGTGCTTGAGATTTCGTGGACCCTGTGGAGTCTCAATGACAGACTGATGTTGGTTCCTGCCCTGCGATACGGCTGTGCCCGCCTGTCCTGGTCCAGCTCTGCACCCCACAGAGAGCGGTGGCAAAGGTACCTTCCACCCCACTCTTACCCAAACACGCAGCGCTGACATGCCCTCTCACCGAACAACGTGTCCTCAAACCCTTCTGATGTTCTGAATAATTCAAACCTACTAAAAATATGTCATTTTAAAGAATAATTACAGACTACTATTATTCTTTGAAACTGAGTAAGTATATTCAAATTATAATGAAAAAGGACAAAGTTATAGAACTGTGAGCCCCTTGTTAGTCTTTACTGCTATGTTTTTGAGCTGTACATTTCCACATGCATTGGGTTCTGCACCCAGTAGTGATTTGTGGTATCATATATCGTGGTTTCTTCTCCAGTCCCACTTCCATGCAGAAATGCCAGCTAGGCACATCTTGGAAGCTGGCTGTCTAAAGGCTAATACACATTATTTGATGTTATTAACACATGATACTTGTGCTTTACGGTCAAAACCTGTGCTGACCTCATCGGGAGTGTTTCCTGAGTAAGGGCTGCCACCCAGAATTTGACCCACAGAATTACTAAAGAGACCCTGAGAAGTTCAGTCAAAAGCAGGAAACATCACATCCAGACCTGCAGTTGTGTTCAAGTTCTCCCTCCTCCCCAGCCCATGTTGAACTGTATTTATCCTTTTTTTAAAATAACTCTGCTGGCAGATCTTTTTCAGTTGCTTGGAAAGAAGAAAGTCCTTGCTTAAAATTGCTGCATTGCAACATCGCTACTCCCAGCGATTCAACACCCCATGGCATGGCACAAAACGCCATGTCCACACAGGCCTACCTTAGCGAGTGTTTCAGCCAAGCACAACGTGAGTCATCTTCTGAGCTTCAGCTGGCTGCCTTGCGAGGAATTTGCAGGTGTGTGTTTGTTTGGATTACAAGGAGACTGTTTCAAGTGGAGACAGAATGTTTCATTCCTG
>NW_009235264.1:16728-27484 GCF_000690835.1 Fulmarus glacialis
CATTATATTTGTCATTCCTGTCAACAAACATTTGTAAACTAAAAATAATGTGTTAAATGTACGTACTATATTACAGTGCGTTAGAAGACATTGAGCCATCTCTGCTTACAACTTGAATGTTGCCTCTTGGCTGTCTCCCTCCTTCGGTAGACAGCACTCTGGCTGTGCCAGTTGGAAAAACCCATCCCTCTCCCCTCACCCCTTCTCAGTTTACTCACCGTTACTTTCCTAGTTAACATTCAGAGAAGAACAACATCTTCTGAAAGTCCAAATATTTTGTAGACAGCCTTGGGAAACCTGGCTTGAAACCTTTCAGGGCAAATTTGTGAGACTTCATTTTCCACCAATGGAAGTTACGTGCAAGCAAACGACAGCCTAACTGGGAGCCCCTCGGGTTAAACAAACCCCGTCTTCATTTCCAGCACAGTCTTTCTGTTTGCTCTGTGTCAATTTTGCTGAACAGCTCAGACTCTCCTGGAATAATTGTCTCATTAGGTATACAGGATACAAGTTGTAAACTGCATTCTGTAATCTCAAGAATAAATTACACCCAAACAGCTACTGAACAGTGAGCGAGAATAGAGTCTGGCACATGTATTTTGCATGACTCTTAGAACAAACTGTATCTATATGTAATCATTACCATTCAGGTAGCAAGGTCAAGGTCAAATCTTTTGCATTACTTGATCTCTTCCAAAGGCCATGCAAAAAGGAGCGCGATCATTATCCAGCATCACCTAACATTGCATCCAAATATTTTTATGAAAATCAGATCTGATTTTTCACAAGGTCTCCCCCGTGGTCTTTCACAGATGCATGTGAGACAGGCAAAAAGGTAGAACAGGCAAAGAAGGAAAAGAGTGTATAGCAAACAAGGGAAAAGGAAGGAGAAATAAGAGAGAACTATATGAATGTTAACTGAGAATTAAAAATGGGATAAATATGTAAAAATTCAAGCCAAAAAAGAAAAAGAAGTGAACAAGCACAGAATGCAAAGATTGTAAATGAAATAATATCAGATGATCATTATTATAGACAGCTGTCTTCTCTTCAGCAGAAGTGCCAAGAATCTTCAGTTCTGAAATTGTCTGACCTCAGTTTAATTGTACTTTAAGCATCCAACACGGTGTCGCAAGTGGAAATAGAATACGCAATTATTTTCATTTTTCTTAATTAAAGCAAAATGACATTCCATTTATATTCTGTTTTCTTTTCTATTAACACTTAAAGAAGAAGATAGCCAAAATGATTGAACCTTTTTGTCCTTGAATGCATCTTTCCCTCTGAAAGAAGATAATTTGCCCTTAGGTGGTTTAAGTGTTTGATTAATTAGGGACCCCAGATGTAGAAACACACAGGATCCTCATTAGCACAACAGAATGAGAATTAAGGAATTTAGTAATGATTTGCCTGAAATGGACAGTGCTAGCAAGTGCTTCATGGGCTGTAACAGGAGTGCTGCATCCTTAATAAATGAGTAGCATTGGCGATTTCAGGAGTCATACAGTGAGATATCATTTTGCTCTGAGGCACTGGTTCCACCTATCCAATTTTCTTAATGGTTCTGATAAGCCGTTAGGACCTTCTTCCCAAAAGTCAAAAAGTGCCACTGAGCTCCGATGGAGTAAGATCATGCACTGAGACATCGCACGGGAAGACACGCGTCTTGGGCATACTCAGCTCTTCTCTCATAGTGCCTAAGACAACTGTATTCCGATTCTGTGACTTGTCACCAGCTCACTGCATATGTCACACTGGCTCAATAGTAATGGCACACCTGCCCATTAAAATAGACTAGAGATATTGTTACTTGCTTATTTTCTCAAGGGAAAGTGATTTTTTTGTTGTTTCTTTTTGACTTTTTACTTGCTTTCTTAGCACTTTTTTGGGAGGACGTCAATTTGGGATAGCATTAATGGGTTCTTGATTCTAGCTATGCCACTGCTATTGAAGATAGTGTTCCAATTTTTTTAAAGGCATATAAAATTAAGGTTAATTTTTAAGGCCCCCTAAAATCATACTTAGATGCTAGTATAGTTTCCTGATCCTGTAATTTGCTATACATTGGCAAACCAAAGCTGGGATGAAGCTCCTCCTACTTTGAAGGGTGTGCGCATTGCAAAGCTATGGTCAGAGTGGTCTGGGTCTTACAAGAGCTGCCAACGAGAGCAATGTGCAGCTGCAGGGATGCTTATGTGATGCTCTTCATGAGGGATTAATTGAATGAGGGCCTGTGCCCCAAAAGCCAGGCTCCTGTTGTTGGATCTATTGGCCATGGAGCTATTATGGTTAATGACAAGAGGGATTTTTCCCTCTGGCTAATATCCTTCCACCTTTCTGAGATATTTTCAATCGAGGATGACATGTGGGAGGAGTCTGGAGGAGAAAGCTCGGGAAATCTTTATGAACAAGTCAACCACTAGAAAAACTCTTGCAGAAGATAATTTCTTACAGCAGCAGATGCATAATTTAGAAATAATGATTTGCAATGCAGACTGTTCACATAGTTATGCAGAAAGAAAGAAAATTTTACAAATGAAAGGAATGAAACTCTACTACTGTGGGATTAATGGAAAACACCGAGGAGACATTAACTCTGCCTGCAAGAGGTAGCAGACACTTAGCATGCTGAAAAGTATTTCTATATTATTTTAAAGGAGCAGCAAAAAATACTGAAAAAATAAGCAAAGGGGATTGAAGATTAGCTTTGGCATGTAATATTCATAGCCAGAGAAAATAGTTATTATTATTTATGTAGGAAACATAGACAACACAGGATTCTTGTGGACATCCAGCAATGTTGTTTAATAATGAGAAGTAATTTCAATCTTGCTCCAATCATAGACAAATTCATCTCAAGTATTTCTAATACTCAGCTGAAAAATAATGAACAAACAACAGAATAATTTAACGCACACACACCCCTACACACACACAAACACTCAGCCCTGCATCCTAATGTCCAAGGACTGAAAAGGTCTTGGTTTGTGACCCCACACTCAGGCTGTATTTGGAGTTGTCCCTGGAGACAGGCTGAGCACCTTGGGGCCATGCCGGGCCACCCTGGGCTGAAGACTCCAGCCTGCCAGTCTCCTCGTAGGCACTACGGGGCTCAGCGGGAAGGAGACCAGTGCTGGAGAGGCAATGTTCAGCCAAGGAGCCTGGTTCACAAGGAAGCATCAGAAAGAAGACATCTAGAATATAGGTGTTTGGGTCACTGTGTTTTCATGTCCATACCCTGTTTTTTTTTTCTTAAAGAATTTGGAGTTGAAAATTGATTCTTCACCAAAAACATTTATGTTATTCCTTTCTTTTTTACTTTCTGTAAAGTCAGTATTTTCACTTGGAGAGAAATCTTTTTCTGGTAAGCTCTAATTAAATGAAATAGTTGCTTTAGTTGGATGAAGAATCAATATTGACGTCATTGTAGGAATTTGGGAACGTTGCAGATGTCCACACCGTGAGGCATCTTCAGGAATACCAACTGCTCTGGATGATGTAGTTTTAGGCTAAAGCTAATCTTGTGATCAGCAGTTCCAGCCTTTGGGCAATTCTGGTGCTTCCAGAGGTCAATATTGTCCTTCCCTGATTCCTTCAGGAAGAAAAGCCAGGTATGTGGTTGAGAGGCCAGGAGGTGCAGGGTGTTTTGCAGCTGGGCGAGTGGACGTGATGCACAGTTCAGCACTCAGGTAAGCAAAGAGATGGCAAAGGGGAAAAAACTGGGGGCTGGATGAATTGCTGTGGGATAGGTGAGTAGTACCTGAAATCATGTTTCCTACTCTTACGTGGAAGCATTCAATGACAAGCACGCTTAGGACAGCAGAGAAATATGGAGAGATCAGAGAACTACCGATAGCTAAATATGTATCTTCTGTATGTCATGTATGTCAAATCCACTGTTGCTGCTCCCAGGGAGGGGCTGAATCATCATTTCTAACTTTGGGGTTTTATTAAATGCATTCTTTAATGCAGTTTAAGCCAACAATGAAAATTATTGAACACCTGAAATGAAAATTTGAGAAGGCACAGTCTTTGGGTAAAGACTCTCCCTGCTGCACCCGTGCTGGCCCTTCGGCAAGCTGCCGAGAGTGAAGCCCTTCTGAAAATCAGGTCGCTTTGGTGGGTGCTTGAAATAAAGTTTTCCTTAGAAAGCTTCATTACGCACCTAAGTTCACGTTAGATGGCTAAATGTCCTTCCTGCATAAGGACTCACAGCCAACATGCAGGAAACATGAGAAGGATTCAGGCCATTTTTTACTAGGTTGGTATCTGTATCACAAAAACCAGGATCAAAGTTGATCCTTTGATTTGCTCAGAGCTTCGTGAGTATGAATTAAAATGACTACTCCATCTGAAACCATTTGTTACTATAGAAAGTTATAGACCTGAAAACAGAAAAAAAAGTGTGAGAATTAATAATAAATAGAGTTTATAAAACCTCTAGGGAAATTCTAATAGAAAATACATGGTATTTTATCATAAAAATCCTAGATGATGGCATTTAATGCCAAAAACCCCCCAACATTTATGTTAAAGCCTGAGAAAATGAGGATTTAGTAAGCAATCAGTGCCAAATTTCCTCTTGTCGTATGTGCTACAAAATATTATTGAAATATTTTAAATTAGAGACTGACTGTGTATGATGGCCTAAAACAGTCTTGTAGCAGCTGCAGGGCTAGGAAAGTTCTGTAAAATCAGTGAAATTTTGACTGTAAAAAAATACAGGTGCAATGCTATGGTTAAACCAGAATGCCTTTGGGAAAATCACTATGGTAAAGAAAGCACTACAAGTACAGTATAAGGGACTTCTTATGAAAATGCAGCTTTTGTCGGCAATGTAGATTATACTCTTTACAAAACAACAGTTGAAATAACTAATAGTGCAAATTGTATATGATCATATAATTCTTGAATTTTCCAACATCAGTTGATTGGAAACTGCTAGCAATAAAGGTCTGAACAGGGTGGAATAGTGATTTATTTACTAAAAGGTCAATAAATCAACAGGAAGCGGTGGCGATTTGGACTCTGTTTCAGAGGGTCTGAAGCTCTTGCAGCAAAAATGGCTATAAAAATAACTATGGATACATTGAGTTCTTCATGTTAAATTGCAACATGAACAAATGTAAATCTGTAATTAAGTTAGAGCATTAGGGCTTCCAATTTCCATGAAGGAAACAAAACTTAGACCATTAAATGTAATAAAATCCAGGATGAAGGAAATTCCTATCCCAGACCATTAAAAGAACTGGAATGTGAAACGGCAAGTCCAGTAGGAGGGACTTAGTGAAAGTGTAAATGTTGTCTGGAAGGTTGTAAATGCAGTGCCTAACTTCAGAGAAGGAAGAAAACGTGATTCTGAGCAACACCTGGCCTTCTAATGTGACTTTGACTCTGCAAAATTTTAGAACAGATTTTGGAGAAGCACATAACTAAGAGCACAGAGGCAATAGAAAGTAGACTAAATTGCAGCATGGTTTTATCAAAGATAGCTCATGACAGACTAATCTAACTTCTTCTTTTTATAAAATCAGTTATTTCCCACACAAAGGTAATGCAGCAGATATAATCTAGATAGATTTAAGTTAAACATTTCTTACAACACTTTATAGGAAATTATTATTTAAGTTGAAGATATTAGGGATTAATGTGAAGTGGATAGAGGGCTGTTTAAGGAAAAATTGACCCTAAGTCATACTTAAAAAAGAGTTATGAGGATGGCAGAGGTTACTGCCTCAATGATCAGTATTGGGACCTATGCTGTTTAATATATTAATGGCCAAGGAGGCAGAATCAAATTATTTGCTAAAGAAATTTGCAGATGATATAAAGTTGAGAGATATTATCAACACCAAGAAAGTAGTGGGTCATAGGAAAAACTTTTTGCACAAGACACTGAAATACTTTGTTTGGAATATCGTGTTCTGTTCTACTCATCTATGTCCCAGAAAAACAAACCTAGGTTGGAATAAGAACACAGAAGGCTTTGGAAAATGGAGTATCCATTTTATGAGGAAAAATGAAAAGATCATGGTTTATTTCATTTAGGTGAATGAAGGTTCAGAGGGGATTGACAGTTCCTCATACTTAGGGGAAATTGTTAAAAAGGGAGAAGAACCATTTAGGTGAAATCATAATACTGGCCTAAGACCAAATGTATAAATCAATAATGAGTATTTATTAGCATAGAAATTTAGAAGAAGACTTTTAAATATCTCAGGAATTAAATTCAAGGGTTTTCCAAAAAAAGTGTCGAGATCCAGACTCTGAACTCACTTTAAAATGGAACCTCGTAAGTTCAGGAAACTGTTATTTGGCAACCTAAAATGCCCCAAAATGGAAAATGAAGCCTGTAATATTAGGTTTTGGTACTTGGTATTTTGGTATCTTGAAGAAACTATGAAGTATGTGTTGCTGTTTGTTTGCATCATACTTATATTGTATATTTGTACATGACATACATGACATTTTATATATCATATTTAGATTTATTTATGAGGATCATTCTTAGTAGGAGAAAGGAAAATGTTGTTATCCTTCCTAAATATAATTCAACTTCTGAGGTGGAATGAGTGAGAAAGAATAATATTTCATATTTTTATTAAATTCTAGATGTTGCCCAACCCAAGAGAATGTAAATGGAAGACAGTGGTGCTTCTAGTGTAATTAAATTCTTAGGTGATTGATTGGTATATCCTGTTCCCATCCTCAACAGTAAAACAACTACCAGATTTGGGGTCACACTGGTGGTCTGGGGAAATCGGAGCATTGCTCTTTCTTCTGTCCCCTCTGTAACATGAGGTAGTAGACCACTTCCGAGCATAACTTAAGAGTTTTATTTAATATTTTCCTTCCAGGGACACTAATGAGGTCCTTGAATTCTTCTGTTGGCCCATTACAATAGAACTTTTCATTCACCTCATATAGACTTGAAGTTTGTTTTGAGATACTGGGATGCATTCTTATACTTCAGGGTATAGCCTGGTGTAGATTAGAAACTTTACAAATTAACAGCTGTTGCATGGTTTCCCCAACTGGACAAAACAGAACTGAGTGACCCATGTGGGTCTTTGTTATTCTTTGTTTCTTTGTCCCTCGCTTCTGCAATTGTACAGATGTTCAGTCAGTAGCAAGGGGAATGGGTGTGTGGGTTGGCTGCCATCCCAGAAATTGCTTGAGTTGTGTTCCTGTAATACCTTTTCTTTTCACATAACAATGTTCAAGAGCCATTCGACAATTATGGCTTCTAAAGATATTGTATGAAAGATATTTGATACACGTCCTAAGCTCAGAAGATGACTGATCTCACACACGAAGGCAGCCTTTAGGGAGGGTTTGTCTTCTTGAAGATTACCCAAACAAGTGCCATAGGCAGCATGGAAGAACTGTGTATTGACGGAAGAAGCCTCTTTCCTTAAAAAGAGCACAATCTTCATCCACTGCTATAGATACCACACATAAATGTATAGATATTGTTGGCACCTCTTTTTTGGGGATAAGAGACACTAACGATGACAGGACTGGTTTTTTTAGGAGAAACATTCTCTGTGTGGAAGTGCTGGACTGTAGAAATGCCATTAAGTTTAGATTTTCCAAGCCTCGTGTTCTCTCCTCTGGACTTTGAGAATCCATAGGATAAAGAATACATCCTGAAGATGTAGTAGCTCCCGATTCTCAGAAAAATCAGATGTGACAAAATAAGAAGCTCAGATACTGCATTCGAACTCCTCTCTTACTGGAACACGGAGGAAGAACAGGCTGGTCAGCCTCCTAAAATTATGCAGATGGCTTGTGTATCCTGGAAAGCTACCGATATTTTAATGCAGGAGGTTTTTCTTGGTGGATGGAAGTCAGCCTTTGCTATGCTACAAGGATATATAAAGAATAGTCAAAGAAGATTACAGTGCATCATAAGGGGATCTAGTAGAAGCGCTTGCCACACTAGGCACCTTCCATTCTGCATTTTTGGATACTCTCCAGTTGTTCTTTGTCCCCAAACCTGTAATTATCAATGCTCTTAGCATGAACCCCACAGTCATATGCCAGATGGGTGCTGTGAGATGGGTACCAGTTAGGCTAGTTGCATGCCAAGCAGCTTCACAGCTTTAATTACTACTGTAGGCTATATCCATGCAGATACTTGCTGGTATGATTAGTGAAAGAAACAATATTAGAAAGGTTAACAAAACTGGTCACAATGCTCATGGCATTATTATTGAGGTGGACAATTGAGAGGACAGGTGTCCCAGTCCTATTTATCTTAGAAATTGTTAATATGTGTTGGCAGTATTTCAGAACCAACCAGCTGGACAAATTTCAGTATCTTTGCCCTCCTGTAATATTTTATACTCATAAATATTTATTCCAGTAAAGGAACGCTTGGGTTCTATAGTATAGGTCGTCTTCTACCCACAGTAGAAGGAGGTGAACTTCTGTTTCCCTAGGAATCCATGCAGATTTTTGCTGGAGAATTCAGGAGCATAGAGTTTCTCTGAATCTTACATTCCTTTCATCAGCAGGAGGTCATATGCTCTGCCAATCCCATATTCATGTAAATCCATAAGCCTAAAGGGGGAGATTTACAGAGAAGTCTGTGAAAGCAACTTTGCAATACTTGCCTGGTTCGGTATCTTATTAGCTTCTGCAGGCAGTGGGCCAATCCAGCTCATAGTTACTGCAGTATTAAACTAAATAACGGTCTTGATAACATAGCGAAATATATTCAGAGCCCTATGGTGCAAAATATATTAGATTATTTCAAAGACAGGACAATCTGGGTCCCTGGAGAAAAGCAAATGTAATTAAAATTATTTCTACTCCAAAAATTCACTTCTCATTACAAATGTTGTCATGGAGTATTCCCAATGCAATTTTTATTCAGAGTTAGAGAAAGAGATATTAGCCTTCCTGAAAACTGTGTTATCTTGAATAAGATAGTGTATGCATTGCCTTGAGTGAAAGAGAAATGGAAATTAGATGCTGGATGTCAGATAACTTTCAGTCTTCAAATTTATATGGTCTAGGTAAGAAAACGTAGTATTTGCTGAGGCAGAGATGGAAGACTTAATCACATGTGACTTCAGAGTGCAATTATAGGGTATTAAATGCAGTTATTAAATATTTGTGGAAAACACTGTGTAGTATACAAAGAAATGCAGACATAAAAAGTGATGAACACTAAATTAAATCCTCAGGTTACTTACCTAACTGAGAATACTTTATTACGTGCAATCAGAGCCATCAGCAGCAGGTCATCTTATCTGACTTATCTTTAATTCATTTACAATTTATTTTCTTAACTTAAATGTTCAGAGAAAAATTAAATAGATTCAAAGGGACTGTGAATACAAAACATGCTTTTCACTGAGTTATAACAAAGAAGTGAGCTTCCTGAGGAAGAAATGTGCTTATGCCTTTTACTTGGGCAGGATATTTAGACAGCAGTAGGTAGAAGCACCACTTGAAAATATAGCTTTACAAACACTTAGTTTTGCTCCTCAGCAAATAATACATGGAGAGTTCTTCCTCTGGGTGACAGGAACAAGATCATGATTTCTCTAAAAAGTCACTAAAAAAGGGGATGTTGATACAGCAGGGAAAAGCTACAAGGCAATAATTACAGAACAGCTGATACAACTATAATTGAAATAGTTAAAAATACTTTGCCTGTGGGAACTCTGAATAGGCTTGAGATAGACAGATGGCTGTCTTTAAAAAACAAAACAAAAAAGCCAACTCTGTCATTTCTAGATAAGGCCAACAGGCTTAGATTTTTGATGCATCACTGAAAAAGTGAACTATATCCAAACATACTAAAAATACCATATATTGATACAAAGTGATGTCATACAGCTCCTCGATGGCAACTCACTGAGGGACAGGAGACAATCCAGCAGTAAATTTAAATATAGATATTAGCAAAAAGAATTGCCAGAGGTCAAACAGGGGATTTATATTTTCCTGTTCCCCAGCCAATCGTGTCCAATCAACAACACTCGCTCTCAAATTCTACAGTCCTGCCTCTGCACTTCTTGACCTTTGTCATCTGTCTGCTAAGCAATGAGTAAGCAATGTCTGCACACTTCCATATAGTTGTTCAAGGAGACTCATAGAAATGCTTCCCCTTTTTCCACTTCTCCCTCACTCTCCAAGCAGCGAGATGAAAAGACGCTCCATCACCCCTGTTGGCAAATGCCTCCCACAGATATTGCAGCCCAGTAAGTGCTTTGCACTTACACTCCCGGTATCTCCATCCTCTCCTCCTTTCTGGAGGAAGAGTGTGAATGTGAAAGAACAGCAAACGAGAGCCCTTCACTGTGATTAGGAAAAGCTGTCTTCACTAACAAGCAGCGTCCTTCAGATCAAAAGGATGGAAGTAAACGTTGTCTAGGCTCATCCAGCTTTTTGCAGAGAGTCAAGTCTCGTCTTGCAGGAGGATCAAAGCCTACGTTACTTCATGTTTTACTGTAGCTTTCTGATAGCTACCATCGGACATATAAATCAAATAATCTACAAGAAGATAGCCCAGCAGTTCCAGTTTTATGTGCTGGAAGATACTCATCTAGCATCACTTGAAAAGGTGCAGTTGGTGTTGCCCTGCTGTGGAGGGCACTGACCAGGCACTCCTGGGCAGGAAGGGAAGTACAGACCCTTTTCTCCTGGCTGCCCACCATGTGCTTGGTGTCAGACTCTTTCTGTCATGCAATTGCTGTAGCCATGTTACATCGCAGGCGCAGGAGCGGGCTGTCCCCATGTG
>NW_009235265.1:0-17295 GCF_000690835.1 Fulmarus glacialis
AGGAATGCTAAAGCTGTGTTTATGCTCATAAATCGATCCAAAATATTTTCAAGGTGTAATACAATGTCTGAGAACAGCCACAGCTTGCTCCTGGCCAAAGCAAGCTTGTGCTCCCTCAGACCTGGGAAATCAGGCCCCTGGCACAATCCTGGAGATATTGCTTCCCGGGTCAGTAATTCCCAGGAAGCAGGTGGCACAGAGCCAACTGAGAAGCTGTTTACCTATATAGATGTAGGCTGCTTGCTGCTGGTTTCTGTCAGTGCTAAGGAGTACACAGGGTTTAATTTACTGCTGTGGGCATTTACTTACAAAGTTTGCTTAAGAATACTTGTGTCTTTAATGTGACTTCAAATTCTATTATCTATTTTTGATTGCTGTCAAACAGGAAATCTAGAAAAAAATCACTGTCTTATAATTTCTTGATTGATATATATTTTCAAATATATATTTTGATTATGCCCAGACTGAATATGTTTGAATTATTCTAATTGCAGCATCATGGGTCAAGTTCAAGGCTCTGTTAAATATATGGAGGAACTCTTATAAAACTTGAAAGTATAATAGAATAGATTACTTTTAATAATTTCACAAATCATGAAAGTTTTGTGCTAGTGGTTTTAAAATTCCTTTCTTTAACTGTTAAATACTCATTAGAATAATGGTGATTTTCAAGTCAGATGGCAATAATGTGTCTTTTCTTTAATAAAACTAAATTAGTATACAATTCTATACATAGATTAATATATATTTATATATATTACCAGCATGCATTTATATCAGTATTTTTTCCATGTTTAAAATAGGAATTAATAGTGACCAGATTGCATATTAGGGAAAGGGAGAGATGGAGAGTGGTAAGTGGTAGAAGCTTAATTTCTGCTTTAATATGAAAATATTCCTAACCCTATTCATCTCTATTCCTTGGTATGAAAGTAGACTGAAACTGGAGACAAGAAATGGTTCAGAGAGTATTTCTGTTAGTAATGCAACTAAGATCCCACTTGACACTGGAATCAAAGACATTAAGGCTCATAGGAGTTTGCCATTAAATGCAATGGGTTTTAGCTCAGGCCTTGGAAAAGAGACTGAGATTTTTTTTTGTCTGTGTGTGCGTGTGGATATCTCACATCAATATCCTTCATCTTATTAGAAAGTCACAAGCATAAAAAAAAAAAAAAAAAAAAAAGAGTGTGGGGAAAGGGATAAATTACTATGAGAATACTGAAATAAAAAATATATTGATTAACAAAGGCTGAACATCTAGAATCCAGGAAATATATGTGGCAATTATGTTATAAGCCACTGTACAATGCTTTCGCCATGCAGAAGTAGTGTGCCTTGGCTATTTACAGATTTATATGTAAAGCATAAATTTGCAGTTTTAAATAATTCTTTGAAAACTGCACATAGATTTTATCTTACTGTTCATTGCTCTGTAGTACATTTTTTCCAAGTTGTAGTATAACATAATGTTCTGTTCATTATCTACCTTCAAAATAAGTTATTATAAAATTAAAGTGTGCACAATAGTATTTAACAAAATAATTCTTCCTCCCCTTAGAATTGTAGCAGCTGCATAAGAGTTTATTCATGGAGATCTAGTATGTCGTATTATTTATTTACCCAATAATGCTGACTGACAAATATTTACCGCTCATCAAAAATTCACAGCCTGAACCCTCTAATTTTTGTGGAAGTTATAGATAGTTTTAATGCTGTTCCTCTTGCAGCAAAATACTCTTGAGGACTGCAGAAGTACATAATAAACATGATGGGATTAATGAAAAAATATATTAAGGTATTATGAATGAGTGCTTACCGATAAACACTGACATTTTTCATTCAGTCTTCTTCGAAAAGATGCTTCCCACTAAAATGAAATTGACATTACTCATATCTAGGACCCTTAGGTTGATAAATGAGGTAACTTAAGTCACCCTATTGGCAAAGCAGATAGATTCCTTCTAACTTGAGTCATATTTCACTGTCATTAGAAGACTGGTCTCTCCAACTGGTATTCAGCCCCCTCTCCAGCTGAGATAACTTCAGGAATGACCCTTATCTGACATCAAGGTATTTCTCACATACAAACTCCTGCTTAATACTAGCTTCTTTTTTACTAATTCTGGGTTTTTACTGTTTTTTTCCTCTTTTTTATGATCACTGTACTTTATCATAGTTTTACCTTCAGAAATGTCCACCTTCTATAAGCTTTCAGCAAGATATTTTTTATCCACTGTCTTCCTTTCTGTTTTCTTTCTAGAGCACACATTCCCCTCCCTTCCACACTCAACAATCCTGATTTCATAGCTTCCATCTTCTTCTGTTCATACTCTGTGATTTTATCACTGTCTGGAATTGATATTTAAGATTTTTTTTGCCTTTTTTTTCAGTTTTGTACTGTGTGTGAGTTGATATCTAACATTTGATACCCAAGTGAAACAAAAGTACGTGGACTTTTTATCTTTTATATGTTACTCCAAACTTAAGGTCTTTATGAATATCTCCAGATGCTGAGAATTCCAAAATGTAATTAGGTCAATCACAACATAATGCTCTTAAAATACAAAAATTAAGGAGCTGCCAAATAGCTCACACATTTGGCAGATGGTACCCGTACACTTCCTAGTCCTAATGCTACAATCAGCTTTTGAAATACTAATTTTACATCTGTATTCCTAGATATCTTCAGATAAAAAAAAGAAAGAGCTTAAGTGGTACTTTACTATCTCTTAGAAAACAGCTCAATACCAAAGATTGTCAGCAGATAATAAGATAGTAGCTACTGTAGTAAGCTGTGTGCTTCTCCAAGCATCCTTTCTTTCCAGGGGACTTCTTTACATTTCAATAAAGTAATTCTAAATAATACACTTGATTACATTTTTATAGCTAAAGTATGGTCTGGAGTTTATATTGTATATTGTATATTCTTTAACTCAAATTCAATTTGTTCTATAAACAGAATTTGCTTATGTAACTGATTAACCAGGATCAAATTAGGTCAAACTCTGTTGACACAGTTTGGAGCTGTAATTGGTTTCTCTAATTGGTAACTATAAACCAGAATGTAATCGGCTCAGAGTAAGTACACTCTGTGCCATTAACCAGTAAAGTTTGGGATCTCTTGGGAAAGCTTTGCAAACTGTACACTACAAACAGGATTAAAAGTCTACCAGTTTCTGTTCTGCTGAGAAATTTATTTTGTAGAACCAACCATACAGAAGTGTAATAACATATTTTTGTCAAACAGCAAAAAATAACGTTAACAGTTTTACCTTGATGTGGAAGCATCCACTTCAGAGAATGGATTTGAACATTATATACTTTTCCTAACTGTAATTGAAAAATCAGCTTTCAGATATAGTATTCTTGACTGAAATGTGATCACATTATGTGCATCCTTTAAACAGACCTGTCTGTAGTTAACAAAATTATACAGAAGTCAGGAAAAATCAGAAATTTTAAGTCTGAAAAGCTTTATGCAAAATCACTACAAACAAAATAAAGTGTCAGGCTGTGTGGAATGATCAAGTATGTCTTGTACTCTCAGGGCATAATTCACAGAAAAAGTATGTGACCGCCTCCAGTGACTGATGTCAGACTGATCCTAATTTGTGAGGCCCATAATCTGGAAGTAACATTGTCCATATGACTACCAGTTGAGGTTACAGTATTTCTTTGCAGAAGTCATAAATTCTATGAACATGCAAATAGGACTAGAAGGGAACTCAAAGGGTCATCTACTCTGTCTCAAAGGCAGGTTCTGCAACAGCATTGGGCTGTCTGGTGGATTTTTGCCTACATTTTTCTTACATTTCCAAAAACAAAGACCACAATACATTCTTAAAAATATCTTGGTTTTATTATGCTTTCCCTTCCCTTTCCTTCCCTTCCCTTGATTTATGAACTCCATCATTTCATGACTGTTCTTACGTTTTCTTTCACCTTCTCAGTCACATCTTTCCAACTGCGGAGTCAATCTACAGCACCTTTTTTATTTGTCTTAGTGCTCCTTTGTATCAAATTGTAAACAAAGCCTTTAAAATGGGGGGGTGGGGGATGGAGGGGGAATTACAGTTATAAAGCCTTACCAAATATAGCTGACTACCTCTGAGGTAGCCATCCAGTCTCATAAACGGAGAAAGATACGTGCTTCTAAGGTGTGATGCACCTTATCCTGTGTGAAAGTCTGAAAAGTATCAGATAAAAAAATGTTGTAACAGTGCCTATTTTTCAGAGGAAAGAGCCTAAAATAACTTAGATAATAGTATCTAAATTGTGGAAATGCAGAGTTAGATGAGAGAGATGAATTCTGACTTTGTATAACTGCTGAAATATTCCTTATATTTGGATAATTAAAATTTCCATGTTTCATAGATAGCTTCATGTACCTTCTTATTTTGTGATGTGTTGCACGTGCAGACCCTACTGAGATTATAGGCAAAGGTTATCTTTTTCCTTTTTATTTTCAATATAGAAATTTTAACAGGTCTGTTTTCTTCTAACTTTTGAATTTCATATGTAAGGGAAGATTTCCTGTCCTTTACCAGCTGTTCTTCCTAAATAAAGTCTATTTTTTCATAGTCATATTCTAGACATATCTTCCTTTTACAAACTTGGAACCTAAGACAACTGCTACACAAGGAGCAATGAGGGAGATGATTTCATGTAACTACAGTAAAAAAAGATTATATCATAATTTTATCAACATTATTTTCTAATAAAATCTAATTTTAAAGAGATCTTTTTCAACTATTCAGCAGTCTCTATATTCTGCATCTCAGAAAGATTTTACACACCAAATTTGAAGCACAGTGAAGGTTCTGGAAATCAGAGTATGCACAATAGCAACGCATTATAATTTAAGCCTCCAAAGACAAGTGAGGATTCTCATTTGTTTATTTGTTTTGGTATTCTTATCATTTTACTAAAGTATATAATTCATCATGTACATGATGTAGCATCTGGTAAAAGACCGGTATTCATGTGTAACGTCATTTTGTATAAAAACACGAATGAAAACATTGCTTTAAATCTAACATCTTTTTATTTGAAATGTTGAGAAGATTATGGGGTAGTTGTGGAATATCATCTCAACAGACTGAACTTTGAAAAAGGTGCATTTGGACATTTTTCATTTTATATATTAGTTGTGGACTAGCAGTCTGGACCAACAGGTCAGTGTAGTTCAGTCTGGGAGTTAAATCTGTTGCATAACTGGTAAGGTATAGTCTTCACAGTCTGTTAATACACACTTATTTATTTCTATTTAAAAGGAAGGAAAATAGCTATTTCAATGACTGGCACCTTGCCAGTCACTTAAAATCATAATCCATTCTAAAGAACATTTACTCAATAGCATAACAAGAAAAAGTAAACTGTAATAATTAAAAAATAAGCCTAGTAATAATTAAAATTTAACACTAACATTTCTTTTTTTTTTCTTTTGAGGACTGAGTGAAGATTCTCAAGTACAGTTTTATATATTTTGATGCTCTGTAAAGAAATACCGAAGTTGAAATGTTGATATGTTGAAAGTTTTAAAGCAAAATTCTGGGTTTATTTTTGACCCTTCGTATTAGAGGATATGTAGGGCACCAAGCTGAGAAGTAATTGTCTTAACATTACCTGAATCTGCATCATGGCTATGGCCAACTTACAACTAGTGAACTATTTTCTGCAGGAAAGCATGAATTTCTTTTTTTTTTCCCATGGGCACACTTTCTAATTTATTTCTGCCTTAGCTGCTGGTGTTTGGGGTTTTTGTTTGTTTGGTTATTTGGTTGGTTGGTTGGTTTTATTTTGGTTTTTAAATTCTGTTTTGTGTCTTTTGTTAGTTTCTATTTTGTGGCTCAATGAACTTTTCTGGTGGGCATAAACTCTCTTCAGAGGCTCCTTAAAGACTTCCATTTCCCCCCTCCATTTTCCATAAAGTTCCCCAAAGGAAAAGTTCTCCAGGGCAATAAAAATGGAGTTGCAACTTGGTATATAATAAGTGCTCATATTGATGACTTATTCTGACAGATTTTAGATGTGCTTCCTCAGTGGTACTAACTGTATATGAAACATCTACAGATTTCTGAAGATTAAGAGTAAAACTTGCTGAGACCTAGGCCTTTACTTGCCGAAGAAAGAAAATAAAAACCATGTCATGATACCGACAGGCTCTGAAGCTAGCCTTAAAGTACAATATCTTTCCGCGATATGACTTCACCTAATGTGTGCACTGCAATATTGCAAAGGAGTTACGACAATGAAGAGCTTAAATGTAGTTCATAGAAAATGTTAGAAATTTGAAAGTCACACTGTTCTTAGGTATCTTCATATATTCTGTAGTTTAACAGAGACATCCATACCAAAAAATGAATATGTGGGTCTTGTTGATGTGAAAAGTGTACTTTGAACTGTGTTTGCTTTAAGGGTAACACATTAAAAAATGTTTATAATATAAATGTACAGTTACAGAAGTTAATTTCATGCTGCTGTTTATTAATTTGGTGATCAGTTGTATCAAATCTTTCCTGAAGTTCAAGACTCAAGTAACTAATGAGCAAAAGAGACTACATGTTCTAGAGTAGCATAGCCACATTTTACTACAAGCCTGGGTCTATCTAGTTCAGACAGTAGTTATAGTCCAAAGAGAAACTCTAATTGAAAGTAGTGTCTGACAAGGTGTATGGGGTTGCAGTTATTCTTGGTTACCTTTTTGTCCCTCTTTCTCTATTAGTCTGTTCTTATAAGATAGCAAATGTGTAGTGACCTGTATATTACTGAACGAAATTCAGGAAAATATGTATGTCTAGTGGTACTCTAAACTTTGGTGTAATGAGACTACAGAGAAACATCTTGTTCTGGGCTACTAACTGAATCCTGGCTATCATTTGAATTTAAATTTCTTGCTTATTTTTTGCTAAATTCCCACTTAAGTTGATAGAAGGAAAAAGGAAAATATTGCTAATAACCAGTATTTTTCATGTGAAGACAACATTGTTTATGAGTGTGAATATTAAGTAACTTAACCGTTGGATGTTCAAGGTGAAATACTTTCAAAACGTTCCAATTTTCAGAAAGAGTCAAGTCTTCTGTCCTTATTGAATCATGCCTCTTATAAACAGGATAATTATAAGAGCATGTACTTTTCTTTTTGATAAAAGTAGTTACTTGTAAACTGGCATATAAGTACATTCATGCATATTTTTAAATTTAAAGTGTTTCTAATTCTTTGATTCAGGATGTAAATTCATATAGATTTGCCACTCTATAGGGCGCAGAAATAAAATGTAATTAAGGCAGAAAAAGAAGGCCATAAGGGACTCTGAGAAATCATCTAATCCAACACTGTTCACTGGAGAAGTCCAGCAGAAAATTGAAAAATGTTGAAAATTTGTCTGTAGAGAATTTCACATTATGTACAGGTTATGGCGTTCTATTAATTATTTCACTTCTAGATCAGAAAAACATTAATTCTTGTGAAATTTAAGAGTGGTTTTTTCTTTTTTTTTTTTTTCAAAAAAACATTTTAAAAATTAATAAAGGAAAAATCTTGACCTTAACTGTGACACACTGCCTTTCTTTAAATGCAAACAACATTGAAGCATCATGCCCAATCTAACAAATCAAATATGCTCTCAGCGTGAAGCCTCAGTAGATTTGTTTTATTTGTTCATTTCCATTTGCCTACAGTCCTGCAGGTTACAGATTGCTTAAATCTGAAAATGCACTGTATCTTGGAGAGTATAAAACACACATTCAAATTCTCTTTATCTTCTTTACATAATACTAATTTGTTTGCTCTTAACTCTGAATCAAGAAAAGGCAGTAAAATATTAATAATGCCCATATTATGCACCATGTAAAACTAATGCATTTAACAAGCATTTGAAGTGTTGAATGCAATAGATGCATTTCCTTAGTGCTGTTTCCTTTTACTGCTGCTTCTGGTTCATTTCATGTATATGCATTTATCTCTAGGTAGGAGCTTTCTGGTAACTGGTGGTGTGAGGGGATGTTGTGACTCACAGTGTAGATAAAATTAATTGGTCACAACATCACAGGGTAGTATCTACAGGGATTTTTTTTTTTTTTCTTAAGGTATCATTGTCAATACCTTTGTAATGCCATTTACAGTTTGACTTGATGGACTGTCTCAAAGGGCACCTCCAGATGGCACTTTTCTTGCTAGTGATTATTATGCCCTCATGGGCATAACCAGGTCTTCAACACCAATTACATGCAAAGCTCATTTGTACTATGAGTTAAGAACATTTTAAGGTCTTGTTGAAAAAAAAAAAAAAAATTAAATCAGTTATACAACAAAATAGACTAATTTTTGATGCAGTAAAATGCCTTAGTACAAATGTAATTCCTTCCAGTTGTAGCTGTAACATTGCTTAATGATTCGGGATGATTATTTCAGATCAGATTGCTTATATCTTGTGTCATATTGTTCAGTTTCATGCCTGTCCTTTCTGGTATTTTATGTTATCTTTTTCAACCACAAGAGAGAAGAAAGTTTAGCAATACAGAAATAGCCCTGTTGATTTAGATGAAGACCCACATAGCTTCAAATTTTATTACAATTTGGAATTAAAATTGTGTCTAGCAGAAACAATGACTTTTGGAAGATGATAAAAGACCTCCACACTCAGAAAGAAGTGGGGAAATATGACCATACCATAAGTCTGAAAACTGTAGGAGCATCCTATTTCTAAAATTTTACCACAGCAGCAAATGAACTGGACTCTGGGGGTGAGGTAAAGGTGAAAGAAATAGGAACCTAGGTGGCATTTTCCTAGGCTGCTGATGAAAAGAAAGACATTCATAAAGAGGAAGGCACATTCTGAAGGCCAACACCTGGCTGTAAAGCTTGTGCTGCAGCCTGGTCTTTAGCTTTTATAACCAGGAGACCCTCCCTAAGAAATGAGAACAGCTGGACAAACAGGAGTTCATCTGAAAAAGCGAGGAGAGACCATCTTTGACAGCAAGCTTCTTTACCTGAACAGCAGGGCTTTTAATGATACTTGATAAGAGATGGTGACTAAAGAGAAAAGAAGGTATGGGGGCACATTAAAGTAGTGGCCCTCACACTCCTTATGTGAAAGCAGAACAACTGGGGGTCCATTTCATTTCAAGTGTCACTGCACAAGTACATCAGTAGAATGGGAAACAGAAGAGGAATTAGAAATTCATGAATGGTGCAGAGCTATGATCCCAGTGGGTTATAGAGATTTGGTGAGATAGTCCACATGGCTGGAGTGCTGCACTGGATAGACACTGGCTCCATTAAAAGAGCATGCCAGCTAGCAGCAAGAGTGATGTTGTTCCTTAAAGATGAGTTGGAAGGCAAGAGCAGGAACAGCACAAGCCAGGCAATGTCCTCTCCAGCAGTGTGATGCCCCACAGCACACCAGGTAGATAAGCAAAGCAGGATGGGTCTTATTGACAGCTCAGCGATCATTGGGCACAGTTACAAGCCAAATTCAAAGTCAAACTAGGAAGTTCAAACAACAATTAAGGAATACAGATGATGGCAAACCCAGGCCTGAACTAACATGCATAACAGGCATAAATGGGGGTCTCAGGTGAGGTCGGCCAGGTCAATGAAGTCCTATTAGTGCATTAAAGACTTTGACAGTACAAAGCTGGAACACTGGAACACTGTTTTGTGATGGGTGATGAGCTAACAACAACTTTGGATCAGCACAGGCAAATGTAAAGTCCTGCACATGGCATGGAATCAGCCCATGAAATGGAACAGGCTGCTGGCTGGATGGAAACTTTGCAGAAAAGGACCTGGGATCCCAGTGGACAAGTTAAACATGAATCTGCAGTGTGTTTTTGCAGGGGAGAAAGTCAGCCTGGGCATCCTGGGCTGTACCAGCCAGAGTAATGCCAGCAGGTCCAGGGAGGTGATTGCTCCCCTCCATTTAGCACTTGGGAGACTAGTCTTGAGCTCCCCAGTACAAGAAGGATATTGACCTACTGGAGCAAATCCAGGGGAGGGCCACCAGGATGCTCAGGGGCTGGGTACATGATGTGTGAGGAGATGCTAAGAGCTGGGTCTAAGCTAAGGGAGAGACCTGACTGTGCTTCAGCTACCCAGTGGTAGAGCGTAGGGGAGACAGACTTGTCTTGCAGGTGCAGAGTTCTCTTGAAGGTGCACAGGGCTAGGACAAGAGGCAAGGGACACCCAGGTTGCCATATGGGACATTCTAATTACATCTGGAGGTGTTTTTACCATGAGGGTGGTCAAACACCATGAGAGGCTGATGGAGAAGTTGTGGAACCTCCATCCTTGAAAATGCTCACAACTCAGCTGGGCACAGCCATGAGCAGCCTGATCTATGTTGGCCCTTCTTTGAGCAGGTAAAGGGACAGGATGACTTCTAAAGAGCATTCCAACCTGTGTAATTCTATAATTCTGCAATTATTTTGCAATTAAAAGTCAGGTGTCTATTCTCACTTTAATGAATCAAATAGTTCCAACTGTTTTCATTCTCCTCTCTTAAGAGAATCTTTTCAGATCAGTAACCATGTTCTATACCTCTCCTTAGTTTTTCTGTACTTCACTTCTGCCTAAGTAGAATGAGATGTCATCAGTATAACAACATTATAAACCATTCAACATAGCTTACCATCTTTTTCAATTTTGAAAAACTTCTGCCTATTGAGCACATATATTAAGCAGCAATACTAATCTTCACAAATTTTTCCCAAGTTCTTATAATTCATATGAATTAAGGAAAAGAATAGCTATATTTTTAATGGTTTTTCTGCTTTGTGTTTATGTATAGCAGGATTTCCTTACTTCTACTTATTAGCTAAGTTCTGACAAAAAATCTCCCAAATATTTTAATTTCATTTATTGGAAAGTGCCTTTAAATAGGTCGGTAGTGTATTGAAGTATAAATAAATTATAATTAATAGTTACGTATAAGGGTATAAAACTCAAGCCACTTCAAAAAATAAAGCAAGGGCCTAGAGAGTAGAAATTAAGAGTTCTGGAACATGACCCTATTAATAAATACAAAACATAAATTTTGTTTTCTGTATATCTGTTATTTCTGCAACTATTCTAACTGCAATACCCTTCTTCTAGATAATACAAACATTTGAAATTAATATTGGCCCATTTCCATGAGAATCTACTCCCATTTTGTCTAAGCTTTAGCTTATGGGTTAAATGTTATACTTTCACATTTTGGCTACAATATAGATCTACAACAAACACTGCATTTGAGCCCAGGCTTCCTCACCGACAATTATAATATGCTGTGTTTGCTTGTCATCTGTCTTTATAACTGTAGAGGTCATTGGTGACTCTAATTTAACACTCCTTTTTTTTGTGATAGATATTATTTCCCAGTGCAGACAATTCATATTAAGATTTTGCTAACAGTCCTGATAGGTACCGTGCTTCATTTTCCCCTTCAGTCAGGCCAGCAACAATTGGAAACACTGTAAAATTGTATCCAGGAGATGCCTTTTGATCTGTTTTCTTTCATCATAACCATATGCCCTAGCCAGTAAAAAACCAACAAATGGGTTTCACTATAATCATAACTGATCACTCAGATATTTTTGCAGGCCTGATCCAGCAAACATTTTTGCTTACAGATTATAGTCTTGTTCAAATCGAAGATATATTAGGTTGTCTGTCTTTGTTCTTGTAAATGCCCAAGTTTTACAACATGATAAGAAGTCTGGATTTTTTTAATTTATTTATTTTCCCCAGTAATTATTTGGACCTTAAAGTTTTCTACAGACAAGATAACAACATTGAATTCTAATAGCTAGTATCTGATGAAAGGCATTTTTCCTCTATTCCCAGACTGTAATTCTATTACTTGTCAACTTGCTAGCAGCTAACACTTAAGAGTTGGCTCTATAGCTTGATATAACTCTGGAGTGCTAGGCCAACATACACAATATCTTCTAATAATTTTGTAGCTATTTAGGGTTATATCCCTTTGCAATGATTTCTCTGTCTCCAACGGCTTTTTGGATAAATCTGCCTGTTCCATGATAATCACTGACTGGAATAGGCATTTCTTCTGGGACACCCTTTTTAGGATCAAAAGATGTATTTTTCAAGACAAGCTTTTCTAGTGATTATTTATCACCTTATATTCAGTCATCCTTGGTTCTTTAAAACTGGAGCTATTCCAAAACCTTCCTTATTACTCTTTTTCATGACTGATGGTCTAACTATTAGCATGATCCACAGCCTCTAAAGAATCTTTTAAAGCTTCGGATCAGATCTTAGCATGATATGTTGAATTCTTCAGAGTTTCACAAAGTGTCTGCAACTCATGTCTTGTTCACTTCAGTATAAAGATTTGCTGATGTCCTTGGCACAAAATAATTGAATTGAGCACTATACAGTAAAGTGCAATTGATTATGTATTGAAATTTGAGAACTTTTCTGGATGTCTATTTTGCAGTTCTGACACAAACATAATATTTCAAAGATGAAACATGAGAAATATCGATATTTAGCCCTAATCATCAGCAATAACATACAGCAAGTGCAATAGCACTGTCTATTCAGGCATACCTGCTATTAAATAATGTGATAAAACTTCACAGCAAAGAAAACTTGAATTTCTTGTGAAGGTACATCATAAAACTTATTTTACTGGTGTATAATGGCTTAGAAGAAGAGAACAGATTACTGTAATAAGTTGCTGGTCATGAATGTGACCAAGAAAATAAAAACACATAATCTTTAAAAGTATTTATCAACCAAAAAATATATGGAATAATCAGAAGAAATTTTTTGCAACTTCAAAGTCACACTGGATAATACTTGAACTTGTTCATATTGTTTCAGGAGGTAGAATAGATCCCCATGGTTTTTACTTGGCTTGGGCTAGTGACCTTACATTAGAAACACTAAAAGAACATTAAAAATATGAATGTGGTATTTGAGGATGAGATTCATTTCACTTAACATCTGTTATCTAAAAATTAAAGGTCTCACCTCAGCTAGGTTGTCTCCACAGACACTGAAGAGGATCCTCGTTGCACTGATCAGAAACATCTTTTAAGATAAGATAAATTACTTTCTGAAGGAGCTTATTTCTATTATGTGAAAAGAGAATAAAACTAAACAACTATCTTACCTTAAGATGGCAAGTTTTCAAATGGGCTAAAATAAGGTGAAATGGTTCTCACTTAGAGTCACAGAAAAAATTAAATATGACGTGCCCTAAATATATTTAAGGTAGTAATTTCATAATTTTACCTAGTATGTCAACGATGTGTAATTGCAGTGCATCAGGTAGTTATATAACATTGCAACATCATTCTAACCTTCCTCAGTCTTTTACTGTGGATGGGTGAAAGGCTAGAAGAGTAGTCTTTGACAGCTTATTACCTTTGGATCTCTTTAGCCTGATTACTGGAGACAGAGTGGGCCATTTTCCTTTCTTTTCTCTGGGATGGGGTAGCACAGGGAGGAGTGAGTTTCTCTTATCTGTTTAACTCATCACTTGCTGCCACATCATTCTTAACCTATTTATTGAATCAAGAATAATGATAAATACATGATCATCTTGACTGAGAACTTGAATGCAGAATTTTTATAAAGTCTCAAACTCTGTAATTGCCATAGATAGGCCTCATGGTTGTGTCTACAAGGGACAAAACCAGGCAGTGTTAAAAGTCAAAGCGTGGTTAATGAAAAGAACCAAATATCAGTCCAGCTGCAGTTATTTCACTAAAGAAAGCAAATAAACAAAAAACAGTTTTTGCATAAGAAGAGAAATTAACCAATATATTCAAACTTCAACATTCACTTCTGAAGTTGTCAAGTGAATGTGTATTACAAATGTAAATGTCACATGTGTTTATTTGTTTTTGACAATGCATATTCAAGTCTGGTTTTCTACCTCTAAAATTTTTCATTCACGAAACTTGCTGAAAGAAACTATTTAGTTATATGAGCTCCTTGGTAAGACAACATTTAAATAAGTATCACTTAAAATTCTGTATCTTTATTAAGAAAACACTGTCTTTTATTAACACGTCTAAAACTAGCATGTAAATTAAATTTTGTAGGTATTTGGGTCAAATTAGTGAAAGCATGAAAAGGATAGAAAGGGAAACTACTGTGGAAAGAAAAGCAAAAAGGGAAAGGAAATTAGCTGTGGCATCGCAAACCCTAGGGTTTTTGCACTGTGTCTAGACCTGACACTTGCACTGCCAGTGCTATATTAGCAAAGCTTACATTCTCTGTAGCATGATCTCTGCCACTGATGTATTGCAGAATGGCTATCCTACTAAATACATATAAATACATCATTTCTGAGACTAAATGGTGTTAGTACAATGCAATTAAAGGAATTAATCTTTCCCCAGATTATGCTAGCTAAAAAATAGGACCATAAAAACTGATTACATGAGATTGCTGCTTTACAGAAGGAAATCAAATCTTCTGTAAACCATCCTTTACTAGGTGAAAAAACACAAAAAGGGTCAAGTAATGAATGAAGCAATATTTTTGTGAGAAACAAACTGAAATGTATTGTTAAATATTAGAGCATTTTAAGGTGGTCTTTTCAAAAGATGAGCACAGGAATCGTTTTCTTTCTGTTTTTTACTCTTTGCTGTAGTTGAATCTATCAGTATTTCTAGTGGATTCTCTTCTGAAGCCCTTAGTGTGTGAGTGTCAGTGCCCGTGTTAAGTCTCCCTGGAAAATTTGTTACTGAAGCAATTAAATTTGGTTAAACTGGTACATTTCTTCAAGTATGCTGAAATCATGATACTCCTTTTGTTCTTTCCTAGCAGCCATTTTAGCTGAGAGAGCAGAAGAGCTATGGAATAAAAGAGAAGAAACCTATGGGAACAAGAAAATAATAAGGAAGAAACATATTTGATTTTTCCTTTTTCCTGGATAGGATTTACCTGCGCAAGTTCCATGCAAGCTTTTGGTGGATCAGAAAGTGAAGGGTAGGAATGTTTAAGCCATGATGCTCTCACAAGATAGAATTGCTCTTTAAGATAAACTAAGTTGAATAAATAAATACTAGAAGTAGCCTGGCAAATAATTTACTGATAGAATTCTCCATTCAGAATAAGTAGATTACAACATTGTAAAAGTCTAGAAAGTCAACACTAGTTGTCAACAAGTCTGTCAAGGGCTCTAACTGAACAGTAAATATGAATTTTGACAATGTTATTTCTTAATCAGGCATTTCTAACATTAATTCAACCTCAGAGAAATTAAGAGTTCAGTATTAATATTGGAAGATGTCTTACAAATTAACAACTCATTTGTTCCATTTGGGAAATGAAACACAAAAGCGTGAAGGAATGAAAAACATTATAAAATAATTATTAATATGGATGAAATAGATTCTGTCTTTGGACAGAGAAAATAGAATAGAATAGAACAGAATGGAATAGAATAGACTATTTCAGTTGGAAGGGACCTACAATGATCATCTAGTCCAACTGCCTGAGCAATTCAGGGCTGACCAAAAGTTAAAGCATTTTATTAAGGGCTTTACCCAAATGCCTCTCAAACACTGACAGGCTTGGGGCATCGACCACCTCTCTAGGAAGCCTGTTCCAGTGTTTGACCACTCTCTCGGTTAAGAAATGCTTCCTAATGTCAAGTCTAAACCTCCTCTGGTGCAGCTTTGAACCGTTCCCACATGTCCTATCACTGGATACCAGGGAGAAGAGCTCAGCACCTCCCTCTCCACATCCCCTCCACAGGAAGCTGTGGAGAGCAATGAGGTCATTCCTCAGCCTCCTGTTCTCCAAACTAGATGAGCCCAGAGTCCTCAGCCGCTCCTCATAGGACACGCCTCCCATCCCCTTCACCAGCTTTGTTTGCCCTCCTCTGGACACATTCAATGACCTTCACATCCTTCTTAAATTCTGGGGCCCAGAACTGCACATAGTACTCCAGGTGAGGCTGCACCAACGCTGAATACAGCCGGATAATCACCGCTTTTGACTGGCTGGCTACCCCTATATCTTATACTGGAGTATATCAGAACAAGTCTATTGAAATCCAGGCAGAAAAAGAAAGAACACTACTTGGTGGTCTGATAGAGGACAAGGTGGGAGGGCTGTCCACAGATGAGTCACTCTTGCCTGTCCCTCAGCAAAGAGCTGTCCTTGTGAAATAAACGTATAATCATCCAAGGGCCATATGCCATCAAAGGAAAAATAAAGTAGTTTCACAGAATGTGAGTTAATAAACACAATACTTCTAATATATATACCTGAGGGAGATTAAAGAAGGTTCAATGAATTTTAGTCTGCCTCTCAATAATTTTGTAGCTGGTTATGCTTAATGGTTAGTTGCATTTACCAACTGGGGGGGGAAATTCCAATTCCTTGGCTTTGCCAGTAACAAATAGCTGGAAACACTAGCTAAGACTAATCCAAAACATTTCTTTCTAGTGATAAAGATTGGTTTTTTTATTTGGATTTTGCTTGACTTTTTTTTTTTTTAATGTGGGAAATTTCTTTAATTTTCTCATTTATTTTCTTGGCTACCCCTTCATTACAATTCAATATGAAGTTATGTCAAATAAGTACAGTAAGGTATACGTAATCATATAAATCAAAATAGATTCCCTTGCACCCTACACAAACTGTGTTTAACATAGATATCCTGTAACCATATAATATGAGATAAATAAGAAAGATATTGAAAACATGAGAAATATTGTATTTATTATGTATTGTAATCAGTGGAACTGCTATGCATTTATTCTTATGACAGATATTTTTATATTTGAATGAATACCATTCATTTCAACATCCCACTCCACAAAATAACTTGCTTAAAATCTATTTTCCCTAAATTGTGAAATGTTTACCCTTAAAAAACACCCAAAGATAACCTATAAAGATCAATACCTGGTTTGAGTTTACCATTTCAGATTTGAAATGATCCACAACAAGCTGCTACTTTTTGATTAGTTCCATTTGTGCTATTAGCTCTGTCTTCACATACTATGTTCCCTCTACACTTGCTATTAAATATTTAGCCATAATAATGTAATTAAAATATCTGACTGGAATTCAGACTTGTAGGAGAAAATATCTATTATACAGTGACCTTTACATGTATGCACTGAAGGGTAAATGTTAAGCAGGTACTTGGTCTCTGCCTGGGCATGATTGATTATCATGTAATCACAGCCTGTCTAAATTAGACAAGTTCATGTTCTACTGCACAGAGCAAAATTTTCCATCTTTGAGGAGATGTGTATATCATATCCATATATTGTAGAATATATATATTATAAATTATATATTAAGTCAATTAA
>NW_009235266.1:0-13511 GCF_000690835.1 Fulmarus glacialis
TTCCAACCTTAATGATTCTACGATTCTATCTCAGGGGCTGCTACTCCAGACAGTTAGAGCAGAACCAGTCCGTGTGAACCACACACCCAGGAACGGCTGGGGCACGGGATGGGGGTGTGGGGAGCATACCTTCTGAATGAACACCCCTTGAAAGGAGCTCAGTCCTTCTGCTTCAGGACTGTAACGGAACTCCACTAAATAGGCATGATTGGAAGAATCACTGTAAAAGCATCCTTCTGGTCCACATGACAATGCTAATGAACACAGCACACCCTCACAAAGACGCTTTTCTGCTCCGTGTCTTATATCGGACAGCTCAGGATTAACCTATAGAGTAAAGCTGAAACTCAGAGAAGGTGGCAAAAGTCTTAGGAAAGAGCATTTACTCATGAAATAGTGCTACAGAAAATCACAGTGAAGTAATGGCTGTAAGGACTGAAAAGTGCACGTTCAGAGCTGACGCTTAGATATCTCCAGCAACCAGCCACTGAAGTCTGAAGAACCTTAATTCCCAGAACCTTTCCAAAAAACACTTCAGTGACAAATTTATTTAGAAGTAACAGCTCAATTGCCTAAAGACTTCTTGTCTTCCTGTATGCACCGTCCAGCCAGAGCACCAGCTGCTGGATATTTAACAGCAGCATACAACCTAATTTCTTCCCCAGGACAAAAAAAAAAAAAAAAAGTTTAGCTATGAAGGGATATAACAAGGTGTTTAAGGAAGGAATATGTCTCATAAGCATCTCTCAGCCAGAAACAAATCCAAGTACCTAACACAATCTCATCCAAACTCACTTCTTTTCTGGTCTAGGTGTGTGAAGCACAGACGTTCTTCAGACCTGGATTTTCCTTACTTTTGCAGGGATGATTTGCACTAAAAGATATTTACTATGGACATTTAGAAAGATTAAAGTTCAGACATATAATTAAGCATAATTAAACGAGAAGTATTTTCTTTTCTTCCTGCAATCACTGGTGTTCTAGACTCTTTCTGTAAGCACAGATTGCCCTGAAGTCAAGGCAGCATGACGCCAAATCTTTATTTTGAGCACCCTGAACAGATATGCCCGGTGCTGGTTCCTGCAGGAATTGTTAGGGCACGAATCACCACAGTGTTTGCTCTTTTGTACCTTCTGCAATGAGGTGACCAAGTCACCAACGTTAGTGTCAAACAGACTACAGCACTCCTTAAATAACATGTACGACAGGTCAGTCTCGTGTCCCATAACGCTTTTAGGGAGAGCCTCCCATTGTAAGAATGGGAAGAAAGTTGGGTTTTTTGGTCTTGAACTCTGAAAGCGCATGACAGGTCTCCTCATGGCAGAGATCTGAATTTCCTGACAACACCTGAGGATTTATACAGGGTCTGCATGACCTGGCAGAGCGCATCATCTGTCAGTGGACGTTTTCTGAACAATTCAGGACTGCTAAATACTTTCACAGAATATGAAGAACATGAAGAATACATCCTACTCTTATCTCTTGTTTTTAGCACCTCTTCTCTTGACAAGAGGATGGTAAATAATATTCACATGAGATAAACAAGACCGGAACCCTTACAGAAGTATTCCTGAGTCTGATACAGCATCATTCAGAGCGCAGAAAGTTTCTTGTGCTTCTCATCATATACACAGCTTCATATCATATTTACTGTTCAAGACTATGCTCCAGTAATATGTAATATTTCTCTTTTAGATTATGTCTACCTATACACATTTTTAAAAAATCATAGCTTTTTTCAGGCTAACTTTCATCATGACTTCTTTCGAGATAATATCATTCTAAGTTTATTTTTAAAATTTCGTACATACGTTGCAACCAGGGTAATAACTATCTCTGAAAAATACATTTAACTGCTTTAATGACTATTTTCTTACTATTGTTCTTTGAACAACCCAAGATCAATAATAACCGGGCTCGACTAGTTTCGAGTCTAGATGATAAAAATAGGTAATGAACCGCAGGGGGTGTGCTGTGCACAGGCCAGCTCAAGGTCCAGGTAAACATCTCATCCGTGTCCCGGAGCCCTGGTCCTCCCGCCTGGCTCCCAACATCGGGCCATTGCACCCTATCGATCTTCTTCAAATCTCCAGGAATAATAAATTTCAAGACAACACAGCGCAAGCTGACTAAAGCTCTTTAATTACATCACTGCTGAAAGGAAATCATTGATCAACGGCGTTGTGGGAGAATCAGCTGCCCCCAAACCGGATCAAAGCCCATGAAAGGGCTGAGTAGCTGCCCCATTTGGGACCCTTCCCCGATTACTGCCCATGGACAAGAAAAAGAAACTCTGCTAACACATGCTGCTTACCAGGGTTTGAAGCTCTCCCTGGCAGGTGTCATGCTCTAAGCATGGTTTTTGATTACGCTAATTAAATATATTATTATCAACAGATCTTCATATTGATCCCTAAACCCCCCTTCTAAACAGAAAATTAAAAGCTCTGAGGGAGGAACTTAGAGGCTAACAGGTAGGTTTAATGGTTTTAATCTTACACCAGCTTTCTCTACGTTATGTTTCCGAAAAGTACTATTGATTTCTTACTACAGCAAACACAGAATTTTAGTATTGTCCTTCATTGGGGTAACATTAGCTGCTCTCTTACCAGCTAAATTAAAAAAAAAAAACAAAAACCATGAACAGCAGCACACGTCCACTTTTTTAACCAAGTCTAACAAAAATATTTAACAAGCTTAAATGAATAGTGAAGTTAGGTTTTGATTTCAGACCTACTTCAATAAGAACAAACTTATCATATAAGCATAAGAAAATATTTATCGTGATATAAAGTTTCTTTTCATCAGCTAGTGACTAAAAATGTTCAAATATTAATATCTGCATATAGCATATTCTCTCATCTACACATTTCATGTACATGATAAAGAAAAAGAAGAAAATACTCATGACATTATAATAAAAAGGAAAAGTATTTTGAATTTTTTAAATTTTTTTTTTAAGTTTACAGTGCAATGTGGATGTTTTCTATTACCAGGATCAATTACACATGAATCAAATAACAAATGACTATATAATCCCCCAACTTTGTCCTTTAAAAACTCATTTAGCGTTATTATTTCTCTCTGGCAGGAGTCGGCAGTGCGCTAACAGGCACGCGCTGCCTCCACGCCACATCTCTCCCCATTCATTTCCTATTCCCTCAGGTGGTTCTCCTTGCTAATGCCCAAATGGCATCAACCTGTTGTTTAGCACATCCATGAAAAGGCGAGCCTGCTGGCTAATTTACCAAGGGATTAAAGCCCTGAAACCGCTTCAATCTGTTACTGTGTCTCCGTGTAAAAGCCCTGCCCCTGACAGTCAGGCTCCCAGGCGAAAGGGAAAAAAAGAAAAAAAATCTCATTTTAAGAAAGAAAATTTCAAAGTGGGAGATATTTAAAGTAATGCCTGCACATGCCAAATACATCAGGTGTGCAGTTGCATGTTTGCAGCCTGAAAGCAAAAAAACAAAGGGAAATATCACGTGTTGTGACCGTGCTAAGGGGATTTTTGTGTTTAAATATGCTGATATTGTAGTCGTTAACAAAATCTGACACTTTGATAATGTAAACCCTGTTACGTTGACTGCAGTGGATATTAAAAGTTCTGCACAACTCCAGTTATTTCACCTAATTTTTTAAACATTTTGTATTCATCTGTGAACACCTTGGCCTTATTTCCATGCTCGTGTCCTGCGGGGACAAAGGGAGCGGGCTGCACCGCTACTCCTCTGGCGACAGCCGCCAGAGCCCTGCTCCCTAAGGACGTTACGATCGTAAACTGCGATACTGGGCACCCAGAGGATTGTTAAACTAACAAAATTAATAGTATTTGTCAATCTTTGGGGGAGCAGGGCTGTCAGCTGTCTGTACGTCTGTAAAACCAGCTCTAAGGTTGCACCTCGACTTTCTGATGGTGCACCTAAGTAACACCTGAGGTCAGGATCCAGCCCACACCGACTCAAAGTCTTTTCCACTTTCTTCCTCTACCCTCACAAGTTTAATAAACAACAAAGCCATCATTTTTTAACACTTTAAAAAGCGAGTGCAGTGATTCATAACTATTTCATAATTAAAATTTTATGGCAAATAGATACAGCCATCAGTCATCCAGTCTGCTACGTCCAAAAAAAGTGAGAATTCAATTTATGAGCCCATGCAGCATTGTATGAGCTACACTGTATAAAAACACATTTCAAGGGAGTTATTGAACGGGGGAAAGCAAAAGTTGTTTTTGTTTTGGGGGTTTTTTTGTTTGTTTTTTTTTTTTTAATCAAATACAGTGTAGATTATGAATTTGTTTGCACATCGCAGCAGCTCCATACAGTGACTGATGTTTAAAAAGAAAAAGAAATATTATCCTCTTTCTCCTTCCAGTGCTATACTAATAATGTTAGGTAGTATCTCCGGTACTTCCTAATGCCAAGAATAGAGATTTTCTGGAATTACAAAATGCCAGAAAAAAAAAAAATGCACGTCAGTGCCAGGGGTTTCACAGACAATGAAAGCCTGTAAATTGGTGTTTGTAAGATATGCATATTCAGAAATATTTAACATAAGAGCATGATGCTCTGTGTCCCATTTCAATAAATTTTATTATAGTGACAACATGGAATTCTCTGACTGGCAATGAAAATAGTGAAATTGGTGGTCTACTATATACACACACATTTATGGATTTCCAAAATTCGTACTGAGCATCCTGGTTCTTATGAGCTATTGAATCCATCATTGATACAGACTTAAAAAGAAATACTGTTCAAAACATGAATCAGGACAATCTTACCTATTTAATATACACAGCCAGCTCATTTTAGTTAGAATGTAGGTAAGTGTTTGCAAATCAGTTTTACAAGTACACATTTTCCTCACTTTGTGGAATCTGTAAAACCTGCTCTTTTAGTATAATCTTTCTGTAGTTTCTTTTTCTGACTTTATTTAATAGGATATTATTTGTTTAGAAATACAATAAACCCAAGCATTTTAAATAACTGAATGTTTCTCGTACGCATTCTTAAAAGGACTTTTTTCTTAATCTCATAAATATTCTACATCACCTGGGAAATAGCCTTCTGTTGGAACATACCCAGCTATTAAACTAGTTTTGTTCTACAAAATGTTCTGGTTTGAGATGCAATGCATGCTACATGGCTTTCCAAGAAATATCTATTTTTAAGATAAAAGCTGACATCACATTCCACATGTTTCTGCACGTACCCTAGTGCCAGATGATAGTAATTCTCTGTAAGAATATTTAGGGATGCCCAAAACTCTTTGCAACTATAATACTGGCTGTCAACATTTGAGATTATTATCCACTTCTAAGATGAAAAAATGTCTTGTGACTTGCATGGAAAGGCTGGCATAAGTCTTCCAGTGAAAATTTCTACTTGGAAAAAGAATTGGTTTGTATTTTCACAAAAAAAAAAAAAAAAAAAAAGCTAAACATTAGACTTGCTGCTTCAACAAACTATTATTACATGCTTCACCAGTCCATTAAAGAAAGTAATTTAATCAGTTCGTATTTTCTCAGTAAAATCTCATTCAGAGAAATTTTATTGCCAGCTATCTAAATAGTAAATACTTATTATGCTCTCAAAATGAGTTTTTGCTTGCCAAGGGCAAACCCATTGCTGTTATTGTAGTGCTCTGTCAGAGAAACAAGAAGTTAAAAAGGTTATAAAGATACCATTAACGTCATGGGACTGTCTTGTCAGGACTCAAAAGTGCTTAGTAATTGAGGGTTTTATTCAAAGTGTATTAGCACCCATATAAACGGCACAGCTAATATGATGCTTTAGGCTTTATTTTGTTGCAGCCCTGCATAATCACCTACAAACAGCTGAATACTGTAAATTTATCTGCTGAAGAGCACAGCACATTTTATCATCTGTTTCTAGGCTGAGTCTTTGAATAAAATGTCAATAACGTACAGCTTAAAGGCACAGACGAGGTGCAGCCAGCCAGGGCCACCAAGCAAGCTCTAATGACAACTAATTGGTGCCGTCAACGTGTCCTCTGCGCAGAAACGGCGCAGGGGAAGGGCACGCGCTGTGGCTTCGTTCAGAAAAGTCCACTTCTCGCCACTAAAAATGCTAGGAACAAGCCTGTTCAACAAGCTTTTTAAAAGTCTGTCGGTACAGACACACTGCAGCAGAAACCTGGAAACGGTAGAACCCAGCAGATAATATCCTTAATTCTCTTGCTAGGTCACTGCAGCGCAGCAGAGCCACCGCAGCAGCGTCCCGGGGCAGCGGGAAGGGTCCCCGCCGCCTGCAGCCCTGCTCCTGCTGCTTCAGGTCACTCTGCCGTGGATTCCACCATCTAAGGGGTTTGCCATCATCCGAAGCTGGATTTTGGTGGCAAACTTGATTATAATTTATCTCAAACAAACATTTGAGAAAGACAGGGATCAATAATAGAAGTAAATAAAAACCTCTCTCCTCCGCACTTCTGTTGGTGCACGAACAACTCTAGAAGCTGTAGGAATTTTGTGGCCTGGCCCTCACCTCACCTCGGGTAAATCCGCTGCTGAACGTATACATCTATGTGAACACGTGAAGAGTCACATTTCTGGTCTAGGTTGCAACAAGGTCTACAATAGGGTTTTCAGAATGTATGTTAATGGCTAAAGGCATTTTATGAAATACATATATTTAATGCATACATTAAAAATGTATATGTTTAATTTTTAATTTTCATACTTTAAGCATAATTTGCTTGAATCAAGTAACATAATGTGAATTTTGTACTTCAACAATAGCTATGAAAAAAGATGCTTATTACAATGAAAACTTAAACTGCATGTAAATTGGAAAATGAATGAGAAAGTTGGGGGGGGAAAAACACAAAAACTTTCCAGTTCCAATGTCATCTCTCCTCAAATGCTTATAGCAGTGGTACTATTGTATCCACAACGACCTTAACCTTCCCACCTTCAACCAGAAAGCATGGTGTAGAATAAAAGTGAGTTGAGGAGCAAATTTGTTTCTAATGTGCCCACTACAGACAAAAAGTAGTGTGTGGAGGGATTATCCAATGGTCATAGCAACTTAAAGCAGATTTATTGCACAAACTGAAACTCTAGGCGCTAGAAAAACCAAGAAAAACCAGCACCTCTCATCGTCTGCCATGCTGTAACAACCAAAACGTAGTTCAGCACTGCAGGACACGCTTTGAAAGTACATCCTTTCACAGACCGAGCTCCACCACCCGCCGATCAGAACTGCAAAATGCCCTTTGACTTTTTCTTGCATAAAAGTCCCATCAACAGAAGTACGTATACAGCTACAGCAGGAACAAAAATGTCACCAGGTATGGTGAAAAATACCACCAGGACTGGAACGTGCAAACCAACATTTCAACTCAACATCAAACATCTGGACAAGGTATTTTAAACTGAGACTTGAGACATCGTTAAGTACTAAAGGTACTGCCAAAGCAAAGGAGCACAGGCTATTCTCAAGTTCATATTTACAGCTAAAGGAAAAAAATTACATTCCCTTACTGAAACACTTGCCCAACGTCATTGCTGAAGTCTACGTTGGTCAGTCAGAGGTTTTCTAGGAGATGGCATCAGTTCCAAGTATCATTCATAACAACCTCAACTCTTTCATTGAGGTCTAGAGATTTCCTTTGCCAGGCATACAACCCTTGACAGAAAGACAACTGATTTTCTTCTTCAGGAGCAGAGGACACTACGCCATCAGCTTCAGCAGATCTAATATGACCAGTTTTGAAACAAACATGGTAGATTTTGATAAAGGCAGGTGTTTCAGAGAAGTAGGCAGGAAAAGAAGGAAGACACGTGACACGGAGGTACTGCAGGTTTCCCTAGACAGTGAGTGAAAAATTATTCTGGCTAAATTTATGTTTCGTGGAAAAGAATTTGACCACCACCCACAGGGACTAATTGCACTCCTATAATATAGCCCAGGATGAACAACTTAACATATTGTAGGATGATGACAGCACGACATCCTATTAGGATTATTTGACTATTAGAACCTGTTTACTGCAAATTCACTGAACTGACTGACTGGGCTAAAGTTTTACATGCTTAGGTGTCCTTCAGTTGATTTTTCTGGTTTTTGTTTTTCTCTATTTTGCTTTGAGAAGGGAGGTAAATTATCTGTGCATAACGATTTCTGAAGACTGGGACAAGGGCAGATGTTTTGTCTATGTGAAACATGTTGGGGATCTTCCCTTTAAGGAGCCCTACAGCCCCTCACAATTGTAAAAGCACCTGGGATGCAACACATCCCCATGAAATTATGCCTACGTTTGCTCAAGCTGCTAACCTATGAAAAAGAGATTACTGGGGACATACGCAAACCAGTGTAGCTAAATTCCCTCAGATTTCTTCTCTGAGGAGGCTTAAGCCCAGAACTGAAAAACGAAGCTGAACTTTCTGAACGAGGCCAGGCCAAAAGCTGCAAGGAAGGGGGATTTCTCTCAACTTTTAGCTGCTTTGTACTGTTTCACTCTTCCACAGCTTATTTCCTTTCCCACCTTAGTTTCACCCACTCTTCAAACCAGAAAATCCAGAAAGAAAGTGTTACTGCAAGTTAGGAATATACAGAAGCCAAAACCAGAGTTGCGGATGGGTACGTCAATGCAAGTGAGAAGAGCAGAAACAATTTCCAGGATGAAATTCTGCTGTGTATTTCCAAAAAGCAACTGCTCATGTTTCATATTTTCTTATTGACACCCTAATTAATAGAAACACTGCTAAGAATACCATTTATAGCACTGCAGTTTCATTGAAATAAGCTAGTAGGCACAGGTTCAACTATTATCAGTTTTCAGTGCAAGTTCTTTCTACTAAGAACCTTGATAACATAAGCAAATATAGACATCGCTGCCTTCCCCCTCTGCTTCAGTGTTGTATAAATACATAACAACATAACGGACACTTTATTTAATGTCCACCGACTATAGTTAATGACCCTCAGCCTGGACACAGCTCCATTCCTATGGAGCTCCGCACTCGGCTGCTCAGCTCATGGAGGACCAGTTCAGGGTTTCAAGTACCTGTTCTTTTACAATGTAAATGTGAAAAAACCTTGTTTCATAAAGAACTGAGAAATCCACGAGTCTTCCCTTCCAGGAGTCTTCCCTTCATGTTTTCTTGCCTTGAGTTGATAGCAATGGAATCACAAATTCGTCTTGCTCAAAGAGGCTCACCATTATAAAATCATTAACATTTTTCAGAGAAGACTCTCCAAGGACTTAAGATCAACAGCATAAAATGCTGAAAACCTTTAAGACAATACTCTGATTAAATCATTGCATTGGGTATTTTAACAACGTGAAGGGATACATGATGGCTTAAACAAAGAAGCCTGCCCAGAAATCTTAAATAATAAATTACACTGTAGCCATAGAGAAGAGCAATGGAAAGGGAACTGAAGGCAGGATCTGACATAAAAGCATACAACTTGATTGTTCACATTAGCTGTGTTTTGAAACACTTTTTTTTTCTTGCTAGGGTAATCAATACAAGTGATATGGCAAAGGACACAAGTTTTCATTACTCTTGCCTTTTATTAAAGACATCATTTTGCCCTTTCCCATGTATCACAGTGTAATTCTTCAATAAGCTTGTGGCAACGTGGCTGAAACAATTGTCTGCAAATTTAATTCAGTATGAACTTTCCTTGCTTTTGCATATTGATTCGCATTTGGAAGAGTGTTAAGTGAACATGTAGCTTTTCATTTAAAAAAAAGAAGGCTGGAGAAATATATGTGTGTGTGTGTACACATACACACATGGTTTACATCTGCCAATACACTGTTCAAGTAAGTAATAAACACTGTCTCTACCATTTTATCATTAAGCTATAACTGTTCTTAAAAAGCATGCAGGGCAATGCTTTAACTCACATCTCAGCCTCTCTCTCCCTTTCACACTCTTTGGTTTAGGATCAAAAGGAGATTGCTGGTGCTTGTTCAGGTCTCCCTACGCAGCTAAACGCCAGACAAGGAATTAGGAGTTTTAAATGCTACAGGCAAATATAGCTCTAGGCATTTAGTGTAAGTTTATTCATCACATATTTGGGAGATTTTTTTTGAATAAACTCTCTGAATGCACTCTTCAATGGTTATTACACGAAGCTCTCGGAGTAGACCATGCAGGTACTTTTTTCAAGGGGAAAATACTCATTTGTCTTTAGATAAAGTTATTAATTCTTATAATATACTACTTGAAGTAGCTGAGAGACTGGAGCTGTATTCAGTCTTTGAAACAATTCTTTTGAATGAGTTAACTAGGATGCTGCTAGAGGGTAAAACTGCATTTCATTGCCAGGACGGGCAATATCCTACCACAGACCGAACACAGCAACCCCCCCACCCTGTTCTGAGTTCATTCTGGTTCTAACTCCTACTATCAGTTTGGTATGACCAGGCATAGTACTGCCTAATTTGGCATGTATGGAAGCAATGCCACTTGTCTAAAGAAGGAGACATATTATTTCTTCTGTGAAAAAAATCTTTATGCCCATTTTTTCTTTTCTCCACGCCTCTGACACATTTTTGTATTTTTCTCCAAGTACATTTGCATGCTTTTCCGTTTAAAATCAAAACCATAAATAAGTTCTGATATCTACAGATAGCAGCATCCAATGAACCCAGGTGGTGTTAGCTGTGAATTGTGAAGGTCATAGAGCATGACTTCCCTCCCCCAGCCCCAAAATGAAGTCTTAGAAACAAAGAAGTGAAACATCAGATGAAGTTCCTGGTTGTACTGCAAACATCCAAATGATCCAGAAAGACCATTATCATTTAAAATAGATATATAACTTGTATGCTTCTTACATCTCAGAAAACAAAATAAATTGTCTTGGTGAGAACAGAAAACAATTTTGTTTCCAAAGACTGCATTTTCATAGTGTCATATTTTCAAAAACAACGGTTTTCAAAACAGTGAGAAAGCATGGACTGTTGAAGATATCTGTTCTCCAAGAAATTAAGGGAATACTTGATCTACCCTTTTGCACAGAGCCTATATTAATTACATTTTAAAAAAGCAAATTAAAAAAAAAATCATTTTAGCGATCTAAAACTGAAAAACACTCTCAAAATAATAGTATTTATAGCATTTTGAAAGATAAAGCCATCTTATTACTACAGAAGTTTACCTTCAAGTCTGCTTTTCAAGAGCATTCTTGAAGGCAGAAAATATGGGCATATAAAATCCTGTCAAAATAACCAAAGTAACCAAACACCCCCCTCATTTTTTTAAATACAGATATTACAATTTCATAAAACAAAGAAATATATAAAAGAAAAACAATAATGCCTATTTTTATAGAAATTCTTACTCATAAGTATGAGAATTTCTCTACAGTCACTGAAAAGTTCCTATTAAATGATAGGCTTATAAAAAGCCTTACACAACTGCACCACTGCGGGGGGGGGGAAACCTTTGCAAAACATCCACTACTATATTTTAAGATTTATTCCATCAACACCTCATAATCATCTCTAAATCTAATGGGACACGAATGCATTTCATCACAGATGAAAATCTTCAGCGACTGCTAAAATGAAAATCAAAAAATTATTACAATCTAGTAGTTTGGCTTGCAGGATGCATTAATCAGAAATCATAATAAATCCACATGCTTCTTCAGACAGCACATTAGTCAAACAGTTTTGTATGATAACGACATTGACTAATGGGCTCAGAGTTAGAAGGGTCAATCATAAACTCATCAAATGCTTCATTTAATTTCTTAATTTGGACAAACACAATTTGTTTATGGGAAAGATATCAGGTGTTCTTGAATGAATAATGGCTATGAAACCAAACTCCATTAATCAGCTGCTGATTACAAATGACTCAGAGATTGTTTGTTCTAATTTCATTCATTTGGGTCAACAAAGAAAACATGAGCAAACGAAACCACTTGGAGAAAATGGCACACTTAGTTCTCCATATTTAATAAAGTTGTGATAAATATTCTTTCAATAACTGTAAAACAAGAATTTTATTATCCATATTAAATACTATTCTTGGTTCAAGTGAAAAAATTAATATATGATTTACAAGAAGATCATGTAGACATGAAACAAGACCTTCAGGTGCTGGACAACTGTACTCGGAATTCAGAGCAATGTGCTTGTATTTCAGGTTCTCCTGAAAGGACGAATGTGAAAAGCACAAAAATGGCAGGTTTTGATTTCCACTGCTGTGAAATATTTCAAGAAAACGATGCAATTTAACATCTTCAACAAGTAGGCAAGTGAACTTAGCAGAACTGACGCTGAACTAAGAGGAGAAAAGGCCCGTGGACCTGCGTATACCAAGATTCACAAATACCTGCTGTCTTTTCCAGGCTTTAAGATTTTTAAACCCAGCCTGTATTTCTGCATGCCATTAATGTTCAGCAATAATTCTGCACTTTGTTACTGTGCAGAGAAACAAAAGAAGTTTTTCAAAGTTTGTTTGCAAGATCTGGGGCTGTATTCAGGAGGAGCTGTCACCGACATCGTTACAGACACCACACTCAATTTGAACTGCCCACCAGCTTCAGCCCCGCACGTCATGACCAGATCTCACCTCGCTCCTCTTGCCGAACCCCACCTGGAGCTTGCTGCTCCAGCTGCCTCGTGGTCCCAAGCCGTCGCACGACCGACTCCCCTGCTCAGTCCAGTCCCCGGACCCTTAGGGCTGCACTTGTGTCCCAGTTTGAACCACAGCGTGCAGACCCCTGCAAGCACACAAACTTTCCAGCACCACTTCTACCTGTACCTGACAGCCACCTCGGAGCAGTGCGAGAGGAGGATTTCCTCCGATGGCATCCTACAACCCAAAGACCATCTCTTGGTGGAGACGCCTTCGTGTTCCTCTGCTCCGCGCAAACCAAACAAGTTGTCTAAACCCTGTAAAACCCACAGAAGTACCCAGGAGGTTTAGCCGCCAGGCAGCAGGCACCAGTGATACTTAAAGCTGCTTAAAGCAAGACTGTTGGATGTAAAGGCATTTCGTTTCAACTGGGATTTTGAGACAGAATGGGCTGCACTGTACAGCATCAACATTAACTCCATCATTTTCTTAAACATAGAGCATTTTGTGCAATAGCACCGACAAACACTCATCTTTGATTAAAAGTCTGCCTTTTTCTATGCGTATATACTTAAATACTATAATGATAATTAATTATGTATCTGCAGTTCAGGTACGTTTGCTTCACACATAGCAATCCGTATTTCTGGACAACCCTTTTGTGCAGTAGCACCGACAAACAAATACTCATCTTTGATTAAAAGTCTGCCTTTTTCTATGCGTATATACTTAAATACTATAATGATAATTAATTATGTATCTGCAGTTCAGGTACGTTTGCTTCACACATAGCAATCCGTATTTCTGGACAACCCTGAAGTTCTCTCCCAGTGAAAAAATAACAGCAGATAGGGCACTAATTACTAATTACAACTTCTCATCTCAGTCTGGAGCTAAGGAGGAAATGAGGATAACACAGTCACACACGAGACCAAGTTCTGGG
>NW_009235266.1:13528-22417 GCF_000690835.1 Fulmarus glacialis
CCGTCACAGACTGTTGGTAAGTCACTGAAACTCCCTGAAACCGTTGCTCTACTTCAAAAGGGCACTGTGATCTAAAATCCATTGATAGACAGGGAGTATTTATCTATTAAATTATAGGAGCTGGAGCATGAGCAGGGCCTCCTATAATTACCTCCACACTCAAAAACTTGCAGGATGCACCGTCATGACGGTGAGAAGGAGCAAGGACATTTTATTTCTTTTCCACCTATTTCTCCCTTCAGCAAGCTGAGTGAGAGATTCTGGCACACTTCACATCCGGAAATTAGACGGAGAGGCCCTAAACATTTAAACACGCAATTCCTGCCCACCAGCCAGAGCCAGTGCTGCTGAGCAGACCGAGCACTTTAAAGCCCTTTTCTGGGCATTCATGCTATAAAATCCAGCCAAGCACCCTCCAGTTTCACTTGTAGAAAATCTAAACTGAAGGGTGGTAAACATCCAAAGATTTACAGGGTATACTGTCATAACATAGCTGAGGGGCACACATTCCGGCTAATGCTTTAATGACCACATACCAAAACAGGCACCTATAGAGAGAAGATGGCACAACAGATCGGGTAAAACATGAGAAACAAATACTTTGCTATCAATATTAAGACATAACATTTCTCAAAAGGCATGCTTAAAGAGAAACTAGCCGCACAGCCACATATGGTTTCTGCAGCCAAAACAGTGTGTAATTAAATTACCGGGCAAAGTTGCTAAATATGAATTGATATAAAACTTAAGCTAACTGAAAAATTGTCTTTGACTTAAGATCAATAGCAGGATTGAAAGATTCATCTGCACATAATTAGCACACATATTTGCATCAAAATCATGCATACCATATGCTACAATATTACTGAAAACCCATTAGTTATAATGGAAGCCTGAGATACTTTTGTATCTTGGTAGCAAAAAAAAAAAGTCTCAGATAAAAATCTAACAAAAAATAGAAATTCTAAAAGCTTTAGAATTATTTCTAAAGGCAATAAATGTTCATTAACTAATAAAGTTACTGTAAAGTCTACTTATAGGCTCTGATTTACATTATGGCAACCCTACATTAGCAACTACTCATTGGCTTTTTAAATTAGAAGAAAAATATACATTCTAAAAAAACGGTTCAAAGCATTATTTTTTTTTTTTAATATCTTGTAAGAACCTAAAAGAGGTTAATGAAGTGAATGGCTTTTAGATACCAAGACAATGGTATTATAAATTGCAAAAGTTAATTATTTTGTTCCTAACACATTTTATTCTCTACCCAAACTTGTTTAATTAAAATTCTGTATTTTTTCAGCAATCATGAAAATGAAGTTGAATTCATTATTGAATTATTATTGAGTAACCAAGTGTTTACTTTGCTCACCAATGACACAAAACAGCTGCACTTCAAAATCACATACTCTGTAAGGACAAGACCATTAATACGTTAAAAAAGTAATTACTTGGAGTAATGACTCTTTTTTTATATAGTTGTCGCTTTACATGCAGAAAGTATATTTTTTTTTTTTAGTACTCTAATGAGATCATGTAGCTTTGCCAACAAATTAGGAGCAAGTAATGTATGAAGAAATGTATTTAACGTCCAGCTGTATAAGCACTTGTGCATGGCTATGAAGCTCATTGGTATAGACCGTCCAGGTGATTTCAAATACTTTCTGCATTTTTCTGAAATTCAATCTTAAAATACCTGCAATTCTCATAAAACACACAATATAAAAATTAGCTACCATAAATTTATTCCAATATATATTTTCTTGATTTTTTTAAAAATAATTTAATTTTTATATTGCTCACTTTGTTTGAAAGTGCTCCTTCTGCCGATGTTGTCAACTAAATGGTTCTTGACACAGAAATCGGCTGAGTAAGAATCAGCAGTTGACCTAGAAACTGGATTTACTAACTCCATAATTAGATCACTTTCCTAAATTAGCTAGTTTTCAAGAATAGGATAAAATCTTCCATCTTCAAATATATACCTACAGCAGAAGGATATACTATGAAAACTTTTGAGAAATCACTTAAACTGAGGATGTGCATCTGCCACAGTGATACCGTCTGAGCAGAACTGAGCAGATGAAAACAAAAAAATTAAGCATTTCACCAATCAAGAGTTGTGAACTAATCTGTGGAGTACAGGATTATAGACAGAAGAATAAATGTTCAGATCCTTATGGAAAGGATGAGCTCACCGAGAGCCCTGAAGTCCAGAAAAGATTACCCTTTTGTGGAGCTATGGAAAGCTACACAACCTTTGACTCCACAATGCAAGAAAGACAGAGCATTCAGTACGTCAGATGGCAGCAGAGAGAAATCGGACCGCTCAGCCTACTTGGATGATTTGGTAGACACTTGCCAGGTGTCATTCCAATTATTTACCTTTGAAAGAACTGAGGTAGGGAACAATAACAAACTTCATAGACTGGTGCAGCCTCACTACAGATCAAAATTCCCACTAGGGTTCACGGTTTTGTAGACACTGGAAGAACCACCACCCTTCCTCTTCTTACAGCAAGATCTCTTCTTGAATCCTTCAGACATCAAATGTTTTGTTAAGAAATAACCATAAAGCTTACTTATCAAAATAGAGACCGGGACCATTCATCAATTTTTTCAAACTGTAGTCTTTCATTAGTCTATATATTATGCAAATCATAGTCTTGAAAATTAAATCTTCTGTCCATGTCTAGACTTCTGGAATACATGAAAAAACCCAAGAACACTTTCTGCACTAAAGAACACCTGAACTATTGTGATCTTGCTAGTACAAAGCTTAAAACACTATGATGAGGCTGGGTAGAAAAATCTGTGAATGGGAAATTCAGGTACGTAAACATACTAATGAGCACACAAAATTCTTGGAAAAAGATGAGGACTTCTTAGATTAATTTAGAGGATGAAACTGCAGTTTTATTTATAGTGATCCTGTAGAAGGAAGAGAATAAAAAGATATTCAGAAGACTTTTGGATTGCCTTAAACATCTGATGCCCTCTCTTCAAAATCTGGATGCAACAGAAATCAAGGTTCTTGTTTGCCTATGACAGGTTGGATTTAAGATGTTGTTAATAAACACTTCCAAGCAATAATTTGTGACTATAACAACAAGATGATAACTTTTTTTTGTTGAACAATGTCCAAAGGAATTCCATGGTATCAGCTATTTTTAGGAACTCCAGGGTAAAAAAAAAAAAAAATTCACTGTAGATGAAATTGTTGAAAACACACATTCACTGTAGAAGAGTAAAATGCCCTATGAGCTTCCTGTGGTAAGTTCTTCCTTAAGTTTCTGCTTGATCTTCTGGCAGAAAAGTACTTTTGAAGGACTTCAGTTTCACTTTGGGGTTAATGTAGCGACACAAAGGAAGCAAACCAGGTAATGAAATCCACAGATGGGGTTTCTTGTGTTTATCTCCAATAATGAACTGAGAGAAGCGGGGGGAACATTCAGACCTCCTACCAAAGCCTCTACTAGTTGGCTCTAAGCATTTGGAAAGACAGACAAAACAAGACATTAGGCCGATGAGCATAATTCAAATTTGGTACTTGGGGTACCAATAAATAGCGAGTTCAGACTCTCAGAGCAGTGGGAGAAAATATCACCCCGGTAGATACAGCTGGAGAAAAGCAATACTCAGTCATTCAAGAGTAGTCATAAAAGTAGCAGTCCAAGAAACTTGATCGTTATCTCTTTGCATCCTAATTGGTATGCACAAAAGGATCACCATGTAAATTAGAAAGGCTGCAGATGGGGGGAATTCATCTCATCGAATTAGGTTTTTGCAATTCACAACTGCAAGACACTACAGTTTCATGCATTTATTTATTTCCTATATTAACCAATGACAAAACCCCTCCTGTTCAGTACAAAACACATGTAACCAAACTGTTAGCCACCACTGCCAGCCTAAATCTTGATCAGTGCCAAACACTACACCTGTGCCTGTGGTTGCCCATCCCTGTACCAGTCAATGCTTAATGTTATCTAGCATTTGCAAACAAATAGATAATTATCTCAGGATTTGAAAACAATTACTATCGCGGGTAGATCACGATAAAAATGCCTCATGTGTACATTTTCAGAACAATTGTTCTATCTTTTCTCCACCCACCTTCCTCTTCCTTTCCCTCTCAAGTTCTCAGTCTCATTCTCAAGTTTTCTGTATCACTTGCTCACATGAGGAATACAGAGAGGCAAAACAGCAAAACCTTCTGACCAAACCTCAGCCATAATGTGAAGAGATAATGTGGGAAGAGTATTAAAATGACAAAGGCATTAAGGAAGAAAAAACGTAAATGGCAATTTTGTGGGGCTACAGGCAATTAAGACTTGTAGTTGAAGCCACAGCAGCAATGGGAACGACGGTTTCTCCTCACATTTATTTCTGAGCACACGAAAAAATTTCTGGCTTCCTCAGGACAACCTTGCAAAGTGAACTTCATGAATTCCAACCTAAAATTTCTTTTAATCCACTTTTTTTTTTTCTTTAGTGTTTTGATAGCTTGTTCTCAGTAAAAAACCATCATACAAATTTAATCTTCAATAATTGCTACACGCTATTTTGTAGGCTGCAGCGTAACAAAACCCAGGGTCCTGATCTGTGCCTGAAAGCCCACTCAGAGTACGGGAGCAGGAGGCCGTCAACTAGAAATGCTTGCTGGAAGCAGCAAAAGTGACCAAGTTGCCTGTGACGGGATGGGGACATGCTATTTAAAAAAAGCAGCGATTTGACGCAGCTCTTCGCAACCCCTGTCCAGGTCGCTGTGGCTTCCCTCGTGCCGGAGTCCCGGGAGGACGTCCGGCAGCATCGCCACCCAGCCCCGGGGAGCTGCTGCTTCGGGAGGGTGCTCGGGCATCGCACCTGCCTGTGCCCGACCCACACACCCAGGTCCTGCTGCTTTGGTGGTGTCTTCCATTAGGAAGAGATTCTTATTCAAATTCTCCTCAGCTTGGGGCTCAAGAAATGCTGCACAAAACACCTTTAAAAACATTTTTAGCGCCTACAGCCACGTTTGTCATAGAGAGAAAAGGTAGTTCAGCAAGACATCTCTGCTCACAGAATTGAGATTTTTTATATAAATAGAAGTAAAATCCAATTATCCAAAGTGTCGATAAACACTACTCAAAACAACTGTTTGAAATTGATAGAAATAAGAATTTTATATTAAATGAAACTGAGCATGCCCACATAGTAACTATATTAATCTCTTTTTCAATATTCAGCAACTTTTAGGCTTGTTATTGGTTCAAATTCTTACAGTTTCTGAGGAAAGCATTATTTTGAAAGCTATTTTTGGATTTCCATGAAACAGGTAAAATATCATTTCATCCTTGGTGCACATGCACCAACACATGTGATCCATCCTTCCAAAATTGTTTGCATAATTAGAAATTCAAACTAAGACCATCGAGTTTTCAGTGGAAGAACACAAATAGCAAAATCAAAAGTAAGAAAATCATAATCAAGATGAGAAATCCATAAACATTTTATAAATTTGGCATTTAAAAGTAAGCACCAATAAAACAAAATTTTTCATACTTTTGCCACCTGCCTGCCTTACTACTTTGCATAGCTAGAAAAGAGCAAAGTAGAGGCCATCCTATTTAACTAAACAGTTTTTATTAAAGTAAAAGAAAAGCAAGAATCTATAAAGTAGCAAGTGATCCTATTAGTTCCACCAGACTAAAATCATACAGTCTACGTATGTGGTCCTTTCAGCCACATCTGTTATGAGCCATTTTGATACCAGAAAGTAGAGAATATTTGACTATTTATTTATAGGGCACTGAGTGCAAATTAGGATTTTTCTCCCCAATAACATGTGTTATAATGGGTAGATTTTAAAAAAATGCAATAAGTATTATAAAACACTTGCATTTTTACAACAGCTAAGGCCAAAGTACTTGTTATATTCAATGATTTTCTCTTTAAGGAATATGTAAAATGTAATAAAGATGCATGGTACAAAATTAAAGGGAGCAATCTGATAGTATAATTCGAAGATAATGAGTTAAATATCCAATATCCAGAATGGCTGCCAAACAGATCTGATAAATGTTAAATGCTTATGATTTGTATTCATCAATTTCTACCGCATATTGCTAACGTTATATTAGTCTCAGTTCTGAAGTTTCCTTTAAATAAACTGTCAAGAATTCTTTGCACAAAAATGCTCTATTCTTAAATGCTCTTTCAGTGATAGATTGAAATGCAGATTCCAAAAATAGATCAGTCACTTATTTCAACTCTAGACCTTTGAAAATCCAGATCAATTGCCTTTTGTCATCGTCTTTATGTGGAGAGTAAGAAATTTCGGCTTATCACCATAGAAAAACTTTCAGACTACTTTGGTAAAGGCAGCCAGATTGATGGTTTGAACTGTCCACATGCTATTTCTTATCAATACATTTACATTTTGGAATATTCATCCACATTTTAATCTTTATGAGAAAGCACGGCTGCCACACAACAATTTTCGGCACAAATTAACTGCCTTTAAAGTTTTGAGGTTGTCTGTTAAGCTTATGGGTTTTAGCAAGGCAGGATTCGACGCAGGGCAGACTTTTTCCTTAAAATTAGCGATAGGAGCAAGCAAACGTTTAACACAAAACCCCGGCTCAAATCTTCTGTGCTTCTCCGTCTCTCGGTAATGAAGTCTGGGAAAGAAATCACAGACACCCAAGTGGTTTGGCAACTGTAAGTGACAGAAGCTCAGCTAAATCCTCTGTTTACACTGGGGATTAGCTGGGTAGATTGTGCGCCGCGAACGGAGCTGTCGATGGTCAAGGGAACCTGCTCCCTGTCAGCCCGTGGGGCAGCGGCACAAAGCCCGGTCCTGGTAGGAAGTGACCCATAAACGTATCCCTACGAAGGATTTATACAAAGCCAGTCTGCCTCACAGAAACTCCATATGACCATTAACTGGCCTGCAAGGCCTGCCAGGAGGCCTAATTACAGGTCTACAGAGCCCAATAACAAAAGCTGAAGAGCTTTAGCCTAGGGATGATCTGCTTTATACTGACTTGAGAGAGTCCATATAGAGTGACAAAAAGAAAGAGGTTTAGCTTTAAAATTCTCCCGAGAGACAAAGCATTGTAGCTAAGTCTGGAAGGCCCACATGCAACATACTTCAGATAGGCTTAAACATACCACCCTCTCAAAATTAACATTCAACTATTGCCTGCTTAACATCTGCTCAAACATGGCAAGTTGCTGTGATATTGTTAGAGGATGCTAAAAAGGCTTTCTTGCATCTCGATACTAAGAAGGGTAAGTAAATAAAGTCGTGCAAATATAAATTTATAGCGGAGACCAACAACTTCTACTGAACGACAGTTTTTACAAAGCAAAAATCAGTTGCCTTAAAAATTAAAGTGGAGTGCTTCAGTATCTTCAAGTATCAGCCTGCTTAATGAGAACAAAAAATACTGACATTAATCTACACCAACAAAGAAAAAAATCATTTCACAAAGTGCACAGCAAAGTCAGCATGAAGCAAGGACTTGGAGACAGAACTTCCTGACAGCACTATATTACCTGAACATAAAAATGGCCATCTTCCCCTCCGCCCCTCACAAATACAGGCGAATATTTTGTATTTTACCAGCTCTTCCACAAAGAGAGACCAGAAGTCACAATTCTAATCCCCAAAATGCACCAGCAAAAAAAAAAAAAAAAAAAAAAAAAAAAAATCCAATTAAAAACAGTCTGGCTTACTATTTGCTATCTTTTGGCTTTCAGATAAATCAGTTGTTATTTCCTAAACTAATATCTAAGTTAGGTTCTAAAAGCAGATTTTCCCAAAATACTAAACATCTACAATTCCTGCCGAGGCTGCAGCTGATCAGTTGGCCATTGGACCCACCTCCCCTAAAATCAAGCGTCTCTGGTGATGAAGAAAGCAGTGAAGAGTGAAGGGAACACAATAACGCATAATTAACTTTTTTAAACTATAGCCATTGTACTAGAACAGGACTTGGAAAAGCTGACATACTGAAAGCACTTTCAAAACCTATATTCTGTAAATCCGAAACATTATCAGTGTATTTCAATATACCACTTTCTCTTGCTTAAAAAGCCACAGGGATAAAGCCACATAATTTCCATGTCAATAGGCTGATGTGAAGCAAAAAATTATACATACAAACATCTTCAGATTGAGAAGACAACTCTAACATGTAAATACTTCACTGAAAGACCAGAAGAAGAATAAAGCAAAGCAAGGGCAATCTAAACCTTTTTGCACCTAAATTCTTTCGGAAATCACACCCCTTACAAAGTGCCTCTCGTCTGTGGCTAATGCCGCTGTCGGCAGCACTTGGCAGGAAAGCAGGGTGAGCTGTTTTACCGGCCTAACTCACATGAACAGAGCGCAACCAGCTCTTGGACTGACATTTCCTACGCTTGGAGGAAGGTTGGAAGTCCTGCTTTTAAATTTGAACCAAATATCCTCAGACATCCTGAACTCTGATAAACCAACAGCCCAAACGCCTTCTCTTAAACAATATGTATGTGTATTGCATACAAACATGTACTTGTTCCTAAGCCCAATTTGAAGAAAGCACCTGAACATAAACCCTGACATCAAAACAGTTTCCCTGAATTCTACGTATGTCCCAGGTACTGAGAGAAGTTTCAAATGCAACGTTACCAACGATGAAGAATTGCTCCTGAAGCAGCTCAGGCGGCATGACTCTTCACGTTCACGCACTGGCTGGAGGAGAGGGTGGGCAGCATCGGCGGGGCGGTATTCCCAGCGGCAGTTAACTGCCACCACTCCTTATCTGTGTTTAATTAGTCAAGATAAGTCATTAAAGCTACATTCTAATACCATTTCTAGCACAGACAAATGTGATAAAAATTAACTTCTCCAGTTCAGCA
>NW_009235266.1:22441-34941 GCF_000690835.1 Fulmarus glacialis
TACGTACAGGCAATTTCTTTTCTCAAAATCAATGTCCAATAGCACACACGTTCAATTTTTCCATGCGTACACAACAAACTTACGTCCCAGTCTCTTTTCCCTTTTTCAATGCACTGCTTTAATCTACGGTAGCAGCACTGCCAAAGGATACATTGGAATTTAGACCATTTAACGGGGCTAAACATCGGAATTTAGACCGCTTGACGGGGCTAAACAAAAGGGAAATTTAGATAGTAAAATAAATAAATTAAATTTGAAACATCATGATGTTATGGTGAATAGCAAATTATAAACTCAAGTATTAGATAAATGTATTGCTGTAAGCAAACTTCAAAACCCACCATCAACTTGAACTTAAAGTCAGACTGCTCTTACAGCAAACAGTGGTATTTTACAGACAAACCAGCTTCAGTTTATGCACATTAACATTTAATGTATGTTGTCCCCTTACACAGTTAGGTAGTTTGCTATATTTGTGTTATGTTTATCCAAAGGCATTTCCAGTATATTAAGAACAAAAAAAATTTGCTAAGTAAGCAAAACGCATTTTCTCTAGGTTAATTCTTTAAAAGTACAGTAAGATACGGAAATCTTCAGAATAAAATGTATTTGAATCCAGACGATATAAGAAAAAGTTAGATTATCGTGGGAGACGGGATATTCACGGCATGGAAATGGCAGGGAAAGGGGAATGGAATAGCATGTCAATAGAGATGAACAGCAAAGGGACCTTCCCAAACGCCTCTCCAACGCTTGTTGGTAACTTTGAGCGGTGGCAGAAGGTAAGACTTTTTGTTTGTCCAAATCATAGAGGAATAGAGTGTCATTAACAACCATTACAATGTAGATAATGCATTTTGAATAAAGCACAGCTTTCTTCCCCACTTGGAGGGATTAGAGCAATTCCTACAATGTGTACAGCCAGCTACTCTACAAATTAATTCACAAGTTTGGGATGGATCCTGTATTGAGCACTACATACACAAACAGCAGCTTTGTTCATCATTACTAAAGCGCAGATTTAAATTTACATTATATTCAATTAAATCATACACGCCATGCTACAACAGCAACAACAATTAACCTGTTGATTGTGAACTCCTTGAAAAGCTGCTCAGCAATGGTCTAACAAAGATTTCTTTTTAGTTTTTTAAACTTAAAGGTGAAAAAAGTGCTCATTTTGCAATGAGTAAACACACAAAGATATTGAAACAACATTATTAACATTTCCAACACTCTTCTCGCACCAATTTAATAAAAATTCAATTTAATTGATTGAATACAGGACTGGGGGAAGAAGGTGGGGGGATGATCTCATAAATGCCTGGGCTTACCAACACTTAAATAAAGCCAGGAAAGAACTCCTTTCTGTATTTTGGATGGTAAGACAAACAAACAGATTAACACTCTCGAATTATTTATGAACAGCTTGCAGCTTCAATTTAAGTTTCAGACTTCAATTGTGAATATTTAAATTTAAAAACGCCATAGAGCTTTTATATGTTTTTGGAAATTTTTGGGACCCGGGTCATGATGATATACAACCCATAGGTATCTTTTATACATTTCCCAGGTGTTAAATTAAAAAATGAGGTGTGATAGATGTGAGTAGTATACACAAATTGTGCTTTTTTAGGTCAGTGTTGTCACATCTATTTTATAATTATATGCTTTAAACATTTATTAAAAGTTATGGAGAACAATGAATGCATTTGAAGTGATACAATACAAAAGGCTAGATGCATTTTTGGAAGGGAAAAAAAAAAATCAGCAATGTGAGAAGATGGGTATTCCTTAAAACAGAAGGTTTCCATAAGGGGAAGAAATAAAAAACGGTATTTCTTGGAAATTGCTATTTATAAGTTAAAATACATATATGAGAGATGAAAGCTAACTAAATACAAATATGTATTTATTACAATGCACATGAAATACTGAAAATTTGTCTTTTTGTGTGACAAATTGACGTTTTAATGGGAAAATTAAAATAAGATATAGAAATTAATTAGGATTACAAACCTTAACACAGACTACCACTTTAGAGCATTACATTGTTATTTTAGTAATCTGGAGACAAATGAAAGTACCTGAAGACCATCCAGTATGTTATATCTAAGTATCATTATCCATTTATGAATTTATTATCATTACCACAATCCTACTACAGTGTGAGGTTCTTGGGTAATATGTTCACGTACATAGTATAAGTGCATCAAAACGCATGCAGCTCTCCTAAATAACCATTTGGAGACTGGGTGAAGAGAGGACAAAAACCTCTGCACCCGGCCCAGCGAAGAGCGGGGTGTCCTGCCGCGCCATGCCACCCTCAGGGCGTGCGACCTGCAAGGTGGCAAGGAGCAAAACGGACCCCGGTCTAAGTTACACCACAGGTCAAACCCACAGCCACTGCCACAGGGGAAAACCCGCGGAGTGCATGTCAAAGCTGTGTACTGAACACGACTGGGTTAGTAAAAAACTAAACAAAAACAAACCAAAGAAATGGAACTCCCGTCCGTTTGGGAAGATCTGCATCTCCGAGCTTTCATGTGGACTTAGGTACAACCTTTGCAAAAAAGGCAGGATAAAAGAAATGATCTTCTCATCTTTGGAACAAGAGGACAATTATTCCCTTAAAGTTTTAGACCTGCCGTGAAACTACAGGATTTCTCCAATTTTTATTGAAATCAAAGGTTCTAAAATTAAAAATAGTTACCAAGATATGCATCTTGCCTTCCTTCTTACTAGTGCCAGACTAAATAGGAATGTTTCTTGCTGTAGAGAACTAGTATGCAGATCAGCCTCTTGATCTGAGCCTTCTGGAAAGCTTGCTACATATTTCTGCTACCACTTCAAATAAATAAATATAAATATATACATGCACTAATGCAGTTCAGTGCAAAAAAATAAAGAAACAAAAACAAATTTTTGAGAGCACAGAATAAAGTCTCAGTAGCAGCAGCAGCAAGAGGACAAACACATGAAGTCTTAGTGCTGGTTCTCCAACAGCAAACAAAAAAATACGTATTTTTATCTCCTTAAAGGGATTTACTAAGTGCCAATGATGATGCACACCAGTTTCATCTTAACCAGAAATTGAAGTGAGCTACAGAAAAAGGGACTTGGCATTTGCCAAACAGAAAAGCATAAAATCACTACCCTGATAGGTTTCATTTTTCTGATATTACAAAAGTTAAATACATTTTTGAAGAGTATAATTTTACTTATAATAGCAACACTTACCAGCTGCCTCAAGAACCAGCTGTAATCTAGCTTTGGCCTGTTTAGCAGGAGTCTGAAAAGAGAGGATTTATAAATCTTCATAACCGCACATTCAATAGGCAAGGTCACACGTTACCGACCACGGCACTGCCATCACCAGCGGTGAGCTCTCACCTCTGCGAGCGACCAGTGCTACATGCCATCCAAAGAAACTTCCCAACTGAAATGAGTACTATCATCTCTGAGTTAGAAACCATCAGGTAAATTTTCAGAGTTGACAGAAAATACAATCCCAATTCGGCAGCGCTGTGGCACCCTGCCCAACCTGAGCACCCACAGCCACGGCCAGGCTGAAGCCCACCTCCAGCTCCTTTCTCAGTCCTCCAACAGCAAATCCTCCCCAGCTCCTCGGTGACCCCATTACACAAAGATACATGGCTACACAAGCATGCTCAAAATCTGGTTTTGATATGATTAATATGGCAAGTTTTTCACACTTCCTCTGTTATCTGTTTTGATTTTTTCCTCTCCTTAAGGTATTTCTTCACATCTGTTGGGTTGAGGAACATATTGTTGGCTGTGTACCCACTATGCTAATTATTCCAAGTGATGTTTTACTGTGTCCAATGTGCTTGCCATCCCTCTAATTTTGAAGCCACTCAAACATTTTCACGGTTAAATTTATACACAAACCACATTTGTCATGGAGTTCAGAAGTTGATTATTTCTGTAAGCATCTGAAAAGTTTGGGAGGTTTCTGCTCTGCACTAAAACCAAAACATGACAAATTTTTGGTGTCATTGTTCAGCTTTGAAAACTCTTCTCGGCAGGTATTGCTACTGGAACATTTTTTCCGATAACCAGTCTAACTTTGCACCCTTCCAGTTTCACCCCATTAGCCATACAAATATTAATCAAGGTAATCAGGCAAAGCTCTTCGCTATGAATGTCCCAACTGATGATGCTCTGTAGGGCAAAAGAGTTAGCTTTTCTCAAAATCTCTTTCGACCAAAGACATCTCAGATTGCATTGTGCATGATATCACAGATTACAGCACGATTGATATCGTATTACTATAAAATATAATTTGTATAAAATGGTCTCGTATTCTGGAAATGCACTGCCATAATTTGAGAGCGAGAGCTTAGAAAGTTTCTAGTTTGAATATCTGTAACACTGTGCAGAAGCACTCACATTTTCCTACTAATTAATGAGAAAACCATTTTCTCCTTTTTAGGGGTTTATTTCTTTTTATTTATTTATTAATCCTTTGTTTTACATTATATCTACACCTATTAGGAGAGGCTAACTGATGGCAAAGAACAATTCAATTTCTACTACAAGAATTTGCAGACTGCTCCTTTCATTAGCATGCAGTATGAAAGATGTTACGTTAATCCACAGACTAATTCCTGAAAATAGAAATTTAAATGAAGATCCAGATTTTAGTTGTATAGAGGTCTAATATTTTTTAGGTTAGAATTTTGCTAGCTGTTTGCACAAACCCAAAATTATTGGGCAAAATTTATTATTATAACTACTATACCAATGCTACCATTAGCGTTGACCACTAATCTTGGTGGCAGCAAGAAAAATCTTGAAATTTATTGTAAAAATATCTTCAAATTTCTTCCTCTTGCAATGAACTAATTATTACAATATGTTTTGGCATATCAAATACATCACTAGAGGAAAGAAAGGAGAGGAAGAAAAGGATCTGCTTTCCTTCCAGAACAAACTTGCCCAACTTACTAAGTTTCAGAAAAGCTGTACTTGGGTTTGCGGTTTTTCCATTTCTACGACAACTTTAGATATAAAAGAAAAAAATCTCCAGGGTTACTTTAGTAGGCAAAATATTGCAGTACATTTTTGCAGAGAAGGAAAAGTGTTTGGTGTAAAAATACTACCTGCGCTCACGTCTTCACGTGAACAGTCCAAGTGTTTGTGCAGCCCCACCCATCAGCTGGATTCTGGCATCCAGTTACTCTTACAGTACATTAAATCAGTTTCCCATATTCGTTTGGTCCATTCTGTAACAAAGTGTTTGGTTAACTTAACTGATCCACCACCCCGTCTGGGCCACAGCATCCCCACAGCCCCAGCAGTTTGCACGAGCATCCTCCCAGGCTGCGACTCCCTCCTTCGGGCTGCCCAACGCAGGCAGCAGCACCAGCCCACGCATTTGTAAAGCAGCTTTTTTCTGTAAGACTCAAGTGTGTCTGAAATGCTGTGGGACTGGTTGTGTTAAGAGAGATAATTTTCTATTCTTACAGCAGTTATCCAGTTAGATATTTGACAAAAATGCCTGATCTCTCAAATAAACGGATGTCTTCTTTTTGGCCGTGGAACAGTCTGTTTAGCACTACAGACTGGAGAAAGAGATGTTTCACCGATACTATTTCACTGACGTTATTTCCCTATTCAAAGCCTAAAGTGGCAACACCTAGCACCACCACACCAACATCAATTCCCTGAAAGAGCAAATATTAAACCAGGCTCCATCTGGAGGAGAAGGGAAAGCAATGAGCAGCAGGACAAGGGACTCCTCCCGGCACTGACCATGAAGCTCCACCAATACTAGCACAACTGCTCCCCCTGCCCTGAAATGCTCCACACAGCTCAACATGCCTTTTCCCAGTCCTCTCATGTAGATATGAATGTAGTCTGTTGGTAGAAGGTAGGCTAGACTAAAATTCTTCTTTTACAGCAATATCCCATTGGAAACTGCACATGCAGTTGCTCTGCAGGCGTCTTCCGCTCTGCCCTGACTGCAGCCCTAGCACTAGCTGATACCCAGTTGCTTCATGGACATTGGCATACCCACAGGAGAACTTGGTATAGATGCCTTTCTATTATCAATCGATATGCCCTGAACAACGAATGGATGAAGGGTTCTTAAATAAAGGTTACTAGCTTGGCTCCAGAAAGCATTTGTCCAGCTGGTGGATGAAGCCAACCCTCTGAGAAAATGGACGAAGATGAATTCACCTGAAAATCACAATTAGGGCCCCAAAAAAGCCGTCAGCAATGTGTGAGAAAGACCGGCTACTGGTGGTTAGTATTGATTTAGAAGACCATTAAATGACAAAATTCAGAAAGGCCCTCAGGAAACTTAAAAATGGTGAAATGATTGGTGCAGGAAACATTATCAGAGTGATGTTTAGTACAGTGATGTCTCCTTAAGGTCTTAAGCATAACACAGAAGGAAAAGAATTCAAAACAGTGTCAAAAAAAAACAGTACTAAGTATTTATAGTACCAACTGATGAAGGTGACAACTAACTGTAAAAGCAGGAAAGGAATTCCCTTACAGGCATATCGTAGAATACCATGAGGTGTGTCAAGCATCCCTAACGATGAACTGTACGTATGTCTAAAAGTGTCTGGTAACGCTGGAATTATGCTTTAGAAAACGATGGTATTCTACAGGATACCATAAAACAGAAATATCCATGTGATTAATAATTGTTATTAATATCTCACACAAAAATTTGACTATATGTATTCAATTTTTAATGCAAGCTTTTTTAGGAAGATGAGGCACATCCTTCTTCACTTGTATTTCTTTGCAGTATGTCTACTGCATTACATCGCTACTGCTTTCATAAATAGTATGGGTTTTATTAAAACTGCACTAAACCCAATGTCTCATAACTTTAAATTTGGGGCTTATTGTGCAAAAAAACCCACACACAAGTTGCTTGCCACTAGTAGCTACAGGGAGCAAGTGACGTGCTTGACGGACAGCTTCAGACATGCCACCAGTGTAATGTTTTGCTTTCAAAATACTCAATTGCAAGAGGGATTCAGCTTTTAAATTTTACCAAAAATAATTAATAGGTTTGAAACAAACACTTCAATTCAGCTACTAGATCTTATTTTTAAAAATCTTCCTGCTATTTGTGATGCATGATAAAAATTTTTGACTGAGAAAACAATATTAAAGTGAAAATAAACTTGAGAAAATTGAGGAAAATTTTTGAGAACAATTAACCTTAAAAAGAGAGTCCAAATTTCCATTTGAACTAAGGACTGTGAATATTTTTAAGTAGTGCATGTGGCTCTTGTCAGTATTGGAAAACATTACATTATCACAAGATTCAAGCAGTTAATGATGCTGAAGTATTTCGAGTTGCAACGCCCTCTTACCTGATTTTTATGAATATGGAAGTTTCGTATAGAATGTCACTGATGTTTACTGTTTCTGCTAAAACTGGACATGCTCAATTCCTCCTATTTATTACTAATGACATTGGTTGCGTATAATTTAACTACAGGACTTTCCTCTCTGATAACGTCTCTATAAAAGCCTAATAAACCTTAGTGTGATAGTGATCAATTTTCGTGGTTTTTTACACGTTTTATCTTTGCATTCGATAAAGACAAAAATAGCAGTCCTTAAGCCCTCTACATCTCTACTAACAGAGATGAGTGACAGCCCCTAAGTGCCATGCTTCCCACAGCAAACATGATCAACATTCCTTAGCTGTCTTAAGATACACTTGCTGCCTGAATTATAATTCAATGTTCTACTTGCAGAGAGGACGTAGGATATCAAATTTGTTTAACAAAAATAGTCAAGTTCGTAACTTAAAAAGATTTTCCACTTACTGATAAAACCAGAATTTCCTATGGGCATTATATTACATTAGAAAACAACGAAGCTATAGATCTCCTAACTGTGCAAGCTAGTTTGTTTATACCACTTGAAATGTCTTAATGTTACTTCTCCCCCCGCCCTGAAGAAAAGCAAACCCGAAGAAAAGGTTTGTGTCCAGGTTTCCTCCTGAAGACGACTCACAGCCTCATGGCCGAATGCCGCTGTAACAGTGGCAATATAGTATGTTCCTGCTCTTATTTGGGGGATGATATCAGCACAACCACACATTGCAATAGAAAACAGAATATGAATTGTAGTTGTGTCAAATACAGATTTCCTCAGCAAGATGTCACTTCCCCATGTTCAAATTGCTCTTGATGCAAGTGTATACAAAATGTATACAAAATTCCAGTTTAAAAAACAAAATCAAAACAATACCCAAAGGACTAAGCAACTAAACACTAATTAAGTAACCTTATATATGATTTTGAAAGTTCAAATCCATCTTCCCATTTTAACTCCAGCCTATCATGAGTTTCCTGGGGACATTTATCTAGCCTTTCCCAATGCCTGACGAGCTCAAAAAAAGGTTAAGAAAAAGTGTAACAGGAAAAAGAAAGAACAAAACATAAGTTTCCTAGTTGTCTGAAGAGACGGCTATCCAAAACTACTGGGAATACTTCCAAAGGGGGTCAGAAACCTAAAGAAAATGTAGCTTGCAATGAATTCCAGAAAAAGAAAAGTGGGCAAGGCTGAGAATATAAGAGAAATTCCCCAGTGTTACTGCAACCACGACTCTCCTAGAGGCTTTATCAAGTGATTCTGTTTGTACATTCTTCTCAGGCTTGCTTTTCACTCAAAACCAGAGGAACCGTACGGGGGGAAAAAAAAAAAAAACAACAAAAAAACGATGCTAATCAACTCTTCCCGCAATTCAGGAAATGCCTGGGAATGCAGTCGTCTTACCTGCAAATCCCGAATTGTTCCAGACTCTAGATTGCAGGTGGCAGGCAGCCACGCGCCTGGATGGTGGGAGAAGGCAGGAGGCAGCAGCCACAGCGGGCTGGCAGGGCAACGGAGGACTGCATGAGAGGGGACTTTGGGTTGGGATGTCCGGGGCTCGGTGGCCTGAAGTTACAGAAGCAGACTGGAGTCCAGCGGAGCAAAGCGTAAGACAACGTTGTGGGTAGCTGGGATGAAGAGGAAAATTGTTTTGCAGGGGTAAAGACAGCGGCCCTGCTATGAAACGGATGGAGTTCATACAGATAAAGGAGAGGCTCCATTCAGAGCAAAAGGAAGAGCGATCATGTTAATATACTGTCTAAAGGGTGTCTTCACTGAAAAAACAACCAAATCTCACGAGTCTACTCAATCTCCTCAAATGCACTGATACAGTAGCTTGGAAAGACAAGCTGATGTTTTTTGTGAAGTGCCAAAAGCTTTAATTAAAGTCCTGCATAAGAAAAGAAAAGAAGTAATCAAGGCACAAAATAACCAAAGACCACTTCTCACAGGTATTAGCAATTTCTACTTATTCTGTATTAAAATGCAGACTGGTTTTACAGCAGTGGGGATCTGGGAAAGACACTGAATGATGGCATTCCATAACGTTTACAAGTAAATACAGTATTTAGGGGTCCAGGAGACTGACAGGCTTAACCAGATCAAGTGATAATAGCAGCACAGAATGGGATAAAATGTAATGCTGATAAATACAGGGTAATGCACATTGGGGAGAACTTCTCATCTACCTTCCTGCGGTCTCAAAGAACAGTATCAATTCAGGAAAAAACAGTTTAGCAGCATTGTGGACAGCTAAAAGGAGACCTCAACATATATCAGTAATGAGAAAAGACAAGGAAGAAATGACAAAAATTAAACAAAGGGGATAGAGATATAATTTCATTCTAATATATTCTGTAAGTCAGTGGCCTGCCTTCACCTGAAATATTATACATCCCAGTTCTAGTAAATCTATCTCAACAGAAAAAGAGCAACAAAGAACTCTAACCCCAGCTATCTTTCAAATGGAGTTTGATCAAATTATGGAAAAGATTATGTGACATGTTTGTTTAGCATAGGAATGGTTGGATTCCTTTCCAGTCATTTATTCCTCATTAGGAGATTAAAAAAAAAAAAAGAAAATAATTACCAAAGAAACTGAAAATAAAGAACTTATTTGTATTAGAGAATGCCTCATAGGAGCATACAATATTAAAAAAAAAAAAAACAAACCAACCAACAAAAGACGACTGAGAACTTGTAATCATCGTCATCTTCCTACATGAGCCAGAGCAGACAGAATGAATTTGAGAGTGACAAATTCAAAATTGACAGAGGAATATTTTTTCACATAAAAAAAAAATCCCAGAGAAGAATTCATAATATGAATTAATAACATAGAAATGTAATGAGCATATCTGGCATTATTTGAATTAAACCCCTACATTTTCAGACATAAATCAGCTTAAATGATTGGATGTTGAAATGATACTTATGTTTAATTCGGTGTATCTTCTCTGATACAATCAACCAGTAATACACTCAGATACAGGCTATGGTAGGACCAGTGTCCTGACCTAATATAGACCTACCTGTTCCAAAAAAACTAAATGTTTGAGAAACCGTGGGAATGTATAAATTGGGAAAACGTACCCACTGAGAGATGGTACTGATTCTGTTCACTTTACAAACAATTAAGATTTTTCCCAGTTTGCTTCCTGCCCAGAATTATCTTTCTATATACAATGGAAAAAGGAGAATTTGTTTTTACTACTATCCAGCTGATATACTAGCCATATAAACATGTTCAGCAGCTAAAAATGAAACACACAAAAATTATACTATATTGACATAGCAGTTTTACACTACTACTATGGCGGATGAAATTGGGGAAAGAAAAGGGAAAAAAATAATATCTGAGGAATTGTCAGGCTGTTTACAGTCTCCAAGAAGCACAGTAGACAACTATAGATACTAATAAGCAGAAATTTTTTTAAATTGCAAAATCCCTGGTATTTTCTTACATTAGATAAATAGCCTGAACAGGAACAGAAAACATTTTAAGCTCAAGAAACAGTTCATACTCCATTTCCTAAGAATTTTATACTTTTTGTGGACCTCCCATCAACACATACTAGCTACGGTTTAATGCAGATTACTACAATGTTCCATTACAACATTGAAATAGAATGGAGCATAACAAAAATTTTGATCTTAAATGTTGTCAGACCTATAAAATTATCAAAGCACTATATACATGAATTAGAAGTAAAAAAAAAAAAATCATGTAAAGCATGGAATAATAGCGATATCTGTCCATCAAACACAGAGATGCTTTTGGCACTTCCATACAAAAAAAAAAAAGCCAGCATCAGCCACAAACTAACTAGGAAAGGGCAATCATTATCCAAAAAAAATAGAAGAGGAGCCAGAAAAGCCATTTCTCCCTTTAATGTATGTAAAGGCCACAGAAAGAATATGACTAATGATGAAGTGAAAAGTACAGCTTAACTAGCGACACATACACCACACTAAAGAGATCATCAAGCGGTATCTGTTTATGGAAGAAGGCTCTCCCAGCCACAGCCAGGAAAAAATATCTGTACCTTGACAGAAAGGTCTGGAAAACTTTTCCGAGCTGTATAGACAGCCCTGTTCAATCCTACTCCTCCAAGATTGCTGATTTATCAAAATTGGGAAGGAAAGATAACAAAAGTGAATGATATGGCCCAATCATTAAAATTCAGACCCCAGAGAGGAAAGACAAAATTGTTGGCATAACTATAAAGTCACAGCTATAAAGCTGCTAAACAACTTAATGCAATGTTAGAATTTTCTGTTAAAATAGAAAAGAGTGTTTTGACTACATGCTTTTTATCCAACTGAATTTTCATACAAAATTGAGATCGAAGGGAAAAACACATTATATTGTCCTTAAACATAACGGACACTTTGACACGTGCCATATCTCAAAAGCATAAGATTCAGAAAATCCTTTTCCTTCTACCATCCAGGACGTAAACAGTCATTAAAGCATTTGTATTTGTTAACTTTAATCACAGATGCTTACATACACTCCACTTAACTAGGCTTTTCTTCCAAGAGACACATGGGTTTCCCCAGCATCTTCAGAGAACCATTATACAGAAGGTGGTCAGGAAAAATTGCATCTTACTTTAGAATATTACTAAATCAAAATTTGAGAAATAAGTGACAATGGCTTACTGGAACAAAATCAAATGCAGAAGGCAATGTCTGTGGCAAATAGCCCTGTATAGCTCAAACATGTGTCAGTGATTTTCATTCAGCGTTCAAATCATTTTGCATATTGCTGTAGCAAATGCTCCTTTACAGGATCATAAAACATAATGTATTAATTTCAGTGAAAATTCAGAGAAAAAGCAAGGAAAATGGCCTTCATACTGGAAGTGGATACAGAAAAAGGATTAACTAGCCACCAGAAATATATAGAGTTGTAAATAAGATTAAAATAAAATAATAATAATAATTTAAAAAAAAAATCGGCAAATTCAGGTCTTTTAAACAGGAAAAATTACTGAAAATGTTAAACTGACACAGCCATAAACTCTGCATGACTTCTTTAATAAGAGAGAAAATATAGATAATACCGTATCCAGATACATACTAAAAGCTAAAAAAATTACCATCCACCCATGTAT
>NW_009235266.1:39941-49833 GCF_000690835.1 Fulmarus glacialis
ACCTTTCAGCACCATTTCCCTTCCACTAATCTGATTACCCAGCAGATGATAGAAAAAGACTTTACTTGCATGTTTTTATTTCGTGATAATTTCCCATCTTTAGAAGTCCTTCTGCACAACTGCTTCCTGAAGTAGATGGCTCCAGGCTAAAGATTCTTGCCCTACCATAGGGATATACTAATCCCATCGTCGAAATGGGAAGAAAATAAAGTTATGAAGTTCAGACAACCCATTACCCAACCTGTGCACACCCTGCCCATGTGGCTATTCTTGCACTGGAGTGGGGAGGCTTCACAGAATATCCTCTTTTCTTATGAAGAAAAAAATGAATTCCATGCTAAATTGCCATTGTCCTACCCCTTGGCCATGCTCCCCCTCTCCTCTAATGCAGTCTCCTATCTCCTGGACTAAAACTGTCCTCTCTAGAGGTGCCTCATCAGTGATCTCACCCAGGAGAGGAATTTGGTCACAAGCTAAGAATGGGAGACGGGGCATGAAAACTGCAACTCCTCAAGAACACCACGGTGGTTTTCCTAAGGGAATTTTTTTCAGGTTTTGATAATTAGCGTTTTATGAAAGGACGTGTGAGAAAGAAATGCCTTTTTTTTTAAAAAAAAAAAAAAATTGTGAAAAATCTTGTTTTCAATTAAATACAATTTCAATAGGAAAAAACCCAACCACCCTGGTCAACCTGACACTTCTTCAATAAGAGAGAATTCAAGCTTGCAGCATATAATTGGCCAGCATGGAATTTTGCCAGGATACCAAGATAAACATAATTACTCATATTAAGAGTGTTAATTAATTGTTGTGAACACAAATAATTGGCTGCTTGGTTTTATAGCTCATTAGAAAGCCAACAATTCTATTAGACATTGCTGTCCAGTAGCCATACTAGGACCACTGAGCCGTAATCACCAGAAGTCAAACTAAGCCAGTGAAAATCAGGGTGAGGTCGACCACTGAAATAAAGCTCCACGAAAAAAAAATAGTGATACCTAGTAAATAAATATTAACACTTTCTGGATAAAGAAGGGGCTTTTTTTGGTTGGGGTTTTGGTTTTTTGTTGGATTTTTTTTTTGGTTGGTTGATCATTTATGCAAATTTTTCTACCAAAGATCTCTTAAAAAAAACAAAGAGCTGCCAGATGAAGTTAACCAGTATCAGTTATGAATGAGTGATCTTGATATACACTACCTGTGACACATGATGCAACTAAAAGTGTAAACGGTGAACTCCAGCAGCTTCCTTGGTAGAGCTACGCAGAAGCACTGCGATAGTCAGCTTCGCAAGAGCTTCATCTGCACCTGCCGGGGGTTATTGATTAACACACAACACGGGGAGCGCCTGCCTTCTTGGCAGACAATAACTATATTCTTACAAACCGCTGATGGGCTAAACAAGCTATTAATGACAGGTTGCTCTTCATCATTTAAAACGGACAGACTCTGCTGCTTGACCACAAGGACAAGCAGGTTATTGCTTTGAAATGTTATACAAAAGACAGAAATAAGGTATCTCTAATGAGTAAACCACACGTATGGCTCCATGGTTCTTTTTTAATAGAGCTATTAATAGAAAACAGGACCTATTCAGAGTTGCAGATCTATAATCATCTATCCCAAGGTTTCTACAGTTTGTTAAAATTTGTTACTCAGAAAAGGAATTAGCGAAGTATAATTCACCGAATAACCACCAAAATTTTTGGAATACCAGACTGATTCCCCCATGCTTAGAACTTTGCGGTTTCTTTTCTTAACAAGCTAAACATAAAATACGCTTCTGAGCAGATGTAGCTGCTGGTGGTCAGCAGGGAGTGGGGCTGCCACCCCCTGCACATCAGCCGGCCACACGGCCAGCCCTTCCTCCCGCAGCAGCGACAGCCCCGCTCCCCCAGGAGGGCCAGCTCCGACTGACGCTGAGAAACAGGCACAGGGACCTGCGGGGAGGTTCTCCAGTCTACAAGGAAAGTGCTTTTGTTTATGAAAAGCATCTGTTTTTAAACTGGAAGTATTTCCAACTAACAATTTGTAAAATATTTGCCAAATTTTTGAACAGCAGCTGTTACACTACTTTATTTCCCTCCTGTGTGTAGCTAGATGCTAGATACCAGGATGGCAGAAGCTACTTCAACAAGGGTAAGCAGTAAAATATGGGAACGTACAGACCCCAGAAGGATTATATCACAAATTGTAAAACACCCTTTTTTACAGAAGGGATTAAATAATAGATTACCCAATCAATATGAAGATTCTTCTTTTTTTATAGGGAGAAAAAACTTCTTTACAAGTATTTGGAGATACAGTAATTTAAAGTAGTAGAACCAGAACAATCACGTGACTTAATTCTTCTGAGGAATATCCCTATAGTTTATTGGAGTCCAAAAGGTCTTTGTGAACTTGTCTGACATAACGCTGAGATATAAAAGTTTCCAGCATGAATACTCCCATCTGTGGGTGTCTTGGGAAACAGTTAATTTCCTTGAGCACCCGTTCCCAGGGCAGATTTTTTAAGATCACAGGGAAAAGGAAAAAAGTCTCAAACCTGGAGGTTTTTTTGACAGATCTTTCAGAGAAATACAAAGCAGCTAATGTGTTTAATGAAGACAAATTTTATTCAAACATATAACGAGTTACGCTGTAAAGAGCTTAAGGCGTCATTACTCTGCAGAGAATCTTTCTAGCACATTTTCCCCCAAATCCCAGAGAAACCCTGAACATCAGTGAAAACACTGTTCCTGGTCCACCCCCCCGCCCCAGGCTACTCAAACCCCACAGAGCCTCTTCCTTCTGCACCCGCTGGTTTGAGGTGACATTATAAATCAGACCTGCAGCTCCAGCTATTGCAGCACTCCCAATTTAGAAAAAGTACCAGTCATGGTCATCTGTCAAGACTACAGCATCTTTATAATGCATTAGAAAAATTCTCTGAACCCATCAGATTACAACTACCTGACACCAGCAGAGGAATGAAACATTTTAAAAATTTATTTAAGAGATTCAACTAGCATGCAAGATACCAATGAAACTAGCAAACAAGATTAATTTTCAAACTGCTCTAAGAACTATTCATAACACTCAGCTATTTATTCCATTTACCGATTCAAAATACTAGCTGCAATGGAACATTTAATATGCCACCATTATAAAGGGGAAACTGTTGACAACTATGCCAGAATATACATCCTTTTCATCCTGCTGTTACTCCAAGAAGATATTGGTACACAAGCTCCTACAAATCATATTTCCCAAGTGATTCCCAAAATGGGAAGCAACAACAGAAAAGCAATTTTTTCAAATGCTCATGCAATACATTGTGATAAGATTTTACTTTAATAGCAGTATAGAACAGTATATATTATTTAGACATTACATGAAAAAATTAAACATGAATTTAAATACTTCTCATGATGTACTGAGATATACGTGCCATTAATAGTGAATATTTTGATTTAATGGGATTTAATAATCTGTTTAGATGAACTACTTAATGTTCTGATGATTGCTGATACTAACATCCTAGACTCAATGAGCTTCAGACTTGTGACAATATTGTATTTTTTCCAGTTTTGATCAACTGATTAGTTTTTAATGCTAAGTATGTCTTGCCATCACTTGAGGTTTGAATATGTTTACTTAAACCAAAAATATTTTGCATCTCAATTATTATTTTATACTGCAGCACTGAAAGGAATTTAAGTCAATACATTATTCATAAAGCAAAAACAAGAGAAAAAACAAAGCTGTGCACTTCTTTCGAAGACTTCAAATTACTAAAACATACCATATTTATGCATGCAATATTTGATTGTGTGTGTGTCTTTTTTTTTTTTATCACAAGTTTGCTCTTTTCAGATCAGGATATGCCAAAAATCCAACACCAAACATTTTTTGTTTATAATTAAGGCAATCATCAATCCAAGGATTGTAGTCCATTTTATTTCATCTCTACATCAAAAAAAGTAATTTAAAAAAATTAAAATTCCCTTGAAATGGTAAGATAAATGAAAATGTAAGTGCCTTCACATAATAACAGTAAGCTGACCCTCTGGGAAATGGTTGACTTTCTCAATTCAAGGTATTCAAAGCTCATTCAAAAGTGTTCATTTGGAATGCAGATATCAAAGATGATGCAAATGTTCAAGAGAAAATTAAAACTTACCAGATGTTCTAATCCAGCTTTGATGTTTCCAGAGTCCCTGTAACAGAAGAACAAAAAAGTTCTAAATAGTTGCTAAACCCTTGTCTACAATGATTTATGTTTAACTCTGAAATGTCAAAGCCATGTAATTTCTCGAATATATAAAATTTTTACTTTTAATACCTTAATCATTACAATACCTAAAAAGTATCAATTATCCTAACGCATAACTACAGAATTATTTAAAACCTCAAATTTTTACCTGCCCTGAAATTGCTGTAAACTGTAGCAATGCAACAGGACGCTCATTTAAAAAACAACATTTTTAATATAATTATCCCACTATTCATATTGGAATTAAAAAAACCAAGACAGTGCATAATGCTATTTATCAAATCCATATTCAGTAGCTCATGGTTCTGCTTTGCCAATACTTCAATAATAAAATCCTGTGACCATTTACAAAGGTGATGGAATGAATGAATCTTGTATTAACTAACTAGGTCATAGCAGCCATACTGAAACTTTGCATTTGACTCCTGACAGCTGAAAAAAATACAATGTACAGATAAAAAATGAGAAGTAATGTTGCATAAAGACAGCTGCAAAAAAATGGACCAAGTAAAATTTACCAAAGTAAAAACATTGAAAAGCAAAGAGAATTCAGAGTGAAAATTAATCCTTAACACATCCTGCTATGTAAAAAAGATAACCTGAAAGAAAACCGAAGCAAAACAAATTAAAAAATCCCCAAACCCCAAGCCACCAAACCAGGAGGCTGGTTTCTGCTTTCACTGACTCCAGGTTCTACCTGCTTCCAAAAACGTAACTGTGCCCTTTGAGGAAGACGGCTGCAACCATGGCAAACAAGGAGAAACCCCCCCACAAGTGTTTCAAGTAGGCAGTTACCGAACTATATAATGTAGTGTGTATTTATACTTATAATATTCATTTTTCAACAAATTATTCAACTATATCAAACCACAGGTGCAGAAACGCCAACTATGTTGCTGTAAGACAGCAAACCGTGCAAGACTGAGGCTTCTGTTCTCTTTAATACTGAGTACAGGGGGTGTAGGGCATAATGTGAAGCTACACACGAAAATGGCTAAATGTATGAAATTTTACTAGATACTGGCTAATGCTACATTCAATTACACATTTTACAACCTTGCTGTACTGTATCTTAGACCTTTTACAGAAAGCTTTTATTAATAATTTCATAAAGCTTTTCAAAAATCTACTATGCACTTTTGTTCTATTTGAATATATCGTGAATGAAGCAAGAGAAAAAGATGCGCCTTCCTTATACCATTATTTTGTATTTTGAAACAAGAATTGATTATTCGAGTCCGTACAATATTTAAATAGAAACCACCTCCCACATTTATTTTTGAGGTGCTAAATGGCCTTAAAGAATTTAATCACTTTGGAGGCAGGATCCAAACGGCCGACGCGAGGAGCTCCCAACTAATGGTATAAAACCTGCCCTGTTAGTGGTCTGTCTCCTGCGCTGTCCCTGTCATGACTTCATCAATATTTGTGCAACTCCTTTCGCCTTGTGCTGAAAGCAGACTTAATTCAATTATAGGTCTCAAAACTGATAAAAAAGGTCCTAAAGTGGAAAATGCGAAGAGATTATTGGCAAATGAATAAAGATTTGTATCGAACTAACACACAAGAGTACAGCAGGGTGTTTTTTTTTTTTTTTTTAATCATTCCCTGTCTTAAGTCTTCTGGGAACAGTGAGTTTCCCTTCCCCTCATGCAGCACATCGATTTCTGAATTAGACTGCAATATTAAATAATTAATATACTTGCCATGATTGATGTTTTGCATTAGTTGAATATTAGGTTATCAATCAAAATCCACTTGGTTTAATGTAATAATATTGAAAAAGTGTCACTGGCTGTTCATCCAATTTGTAGTTGAGGCAGCACAGATAGTAATATTGGTGTAACACAAGGCTCTAACGCAGGAAATGCAGTGGTTGAACATACATAAGGCAAACATTATCAAACTAACCAGGACAAGGTTGAGGTTGTCCTAAATAAACCTTGTGGCACCTGTCACTTCCAATGAAAACCTCTTTCCAGCCGGAGGCTGCTGTGCATCAATCAGCGATGACAACGAGCGAAGCCATTGCATAATTTTATCTTTCTAGTTAAACAATAATTATACAAATAAGACTCCCATTAATACTGTATTTCAAACATTGTGTTTTGCAAAATTAGACTTGTTGCTACAGCTCAGTCTAACACATAACCTTAGATGTCTACAGAATACCTTAATCATTAATACTATAAAACACTACAAATAAAAGGCAAGAACAGTTTTATGCACATCTACTATTATAATATTCCTATAAAGGAACACCATAAGAAAGTTATATTACTTTTATATCATTATCAGGTAATAACATTTTACTCAAATTTTACACCACACAGTTCCCAACAAGATACATATTTGCCTTCCAAACCGTCTCCAGTGCACCACTTTTTTTTTTTTTTTTTTTTTTTAGGCAAGTTTGGTTTTATTCTTGAGTTTTTCTTTTTTCCATCAGAGAAGCTCTGGAATTGTATTTCCCCAATATAGTCAACTGTAAAATACTAGTTGACATGCATATATTTTAAAATCATACATTAAAACCAGTAAGCATAATACTCAGGCTAATCCAAATGTTAGCTTTTGGTAATGCCAGGGGAAAAAATTGCAGCTGAGCTAAATTTGAATCATGGTCATGAGGGACCTGTAACAACAAGCCAGGAATTCAATTAAGCACATGTAGCCAGCTTTTGGATTACTTAAAACCATAGTGTAGGTAACTAACTGAGGTAGTGTTAACTTATTAGTGCTAGTTCCTTTGCCAGTAAACTAAACTAAAAATATTCACCAGCACTTGCTGAAAATCCTGATTTTAACCTAGACATACATTCATGTTCATGAAAGTAGGTTCCCATATACAACTAGCCATTAATCAAGGGAGCTGTAAAATATGCAATATCTTCAAAATATCTGAACTTTAGCTATTCTAAAATAATACAAGATTTCACTAATAACTTACTTTTTAATACATTTATAGCAGTTTCACACAGGAATTGTAGAACTAATACTTGTCTTTTGCACAACAGAGCTAAACAAATTACTGGGTACGTGTAGACCCACTACTTTGGAGCAAAGCACCCTCAAGAAGCTACAGTATTAACATCATAGTACAATGCCAGTGACTTGTTTTATTACCGTGAGGCTACCCAAAACCAAAGAAATCTCAGAGATATTTTTACTTATCACTAACATAGGCAATTGAGCTTGTTAGTAGGTCTCTGTTATACTCTTTAAAATGACAAACAATTATGAGAGCCGAGTTTAATCTGTGCTGCTACTCAGATCAGTAGCATCAAACAGGAAGTATCCTGCAATTTTTAAAAATTTATTCCAAACAAAACCAAACCACTTCAGTTCACATTCTTTGGTTCCTCTCAAGTTGTTATCAACTCATTCGCAATACTTCCCTCATAGTCGTAGTTAGTAATTTTCTTTGCCGTAGTTTTTTGGTTAGAATCCATAGGCCACAGAATAATTCTATGGATTATCTGTATCTATGGATATTATAGGCTAATTCAGGTCGAAGGGCCTCTGGAGGTCTGCAGTCCTACCGCCTGCTCAAGGCAGGGTCAGCTGTGAGCTCAAAGCAGGGCTGCTCAGAGTTTTAGCCAGCCTGGTCTTGAAAGGACAATCTCCCTGGGTAACCTGTTTTGCTGATTAAATGTCCTCACGCGGAGCGTCTTGCCTTCTATCTAGTCCAAATGCGTCTTTTTTCAATCTGTACCGGTTGCATCTTTCCTCCTACCACACACCACTTCTCCTCGGTGACCTCCCCCCTCATCAGTCTGGGTGGCTGCTGTCAGGTGCCCTCGAAGCCATCTCTTCTCTGGGCTGAACCACCCCCAGTCCCTCAAGTCAGCAGGAGCAGGGAGGTGATCGTGCCCCTGTACTCGGCCCTGGTGAGGCCGCACCTCGAATCCTGTGTTCAGTTCTGGGCCCCTCACCACAGGAAGGACATTGAGGTGCTGGAGCATGTCCAGAGAAGGGCAACAAAGCTGGTGAAGGGCCTGGAGCACAAGTCTGACGAGGAGCGGCTGAGGGAACTGGGGCTGTTTAGCCTGGAGAAGAGGAGGCTGAGGGGAGACCTCATCGCGCTCTACAACTCCCTGAAAGGAGGTTGTAGCGAGGTGGGGGTCGGTCTCTTCTCCCAAGTAACCAGCGATAGGACGAGACGAAATGGCCTCAAGTTGCGCCAAGGGAGGTTTAGACTGGACATTAGGAAAAATTTCTTCACTGAAAGAGTGGTCAGGCCTTGGAACAGGCTGCCCAGAGAAGTGGTGGAGTCACCATCCCTGGAAGTATTTAAAAGACGTGTAGATGAGGCGCTTAGGGACATGGTTTTGTGGGCATGGTGGTGTTGGGTTAACGGTTGGACTTGATGATCTTAGAGGTCTTTTCCAACCTTAATGATTCTATGATTCTAAGTCCCCTCACAGGGCAAGTGCTCCAGCCCCTGACCGTCCTGGTGGCCTGAACTCCACACTAAACAGTCCCAATGTCTGATTTTTCTCCTCAGAAGCCAAATGAATAAATAAATCATCTCATCATTAGCAAGGCCTTTGGCAGAATCCCCTCCAGTTCCACAACATTAACTACAAGCTGCAAAGAACAAGGTCATACGCAGCATTTCGGGTCAGGCTGCACCACACTCTCAAATAAAGGCCTTTTAACTCCACTCTTCGTGAATGCCAACGTGTTAGTGTTGTTGATCAGGCAGCATTGTCCCAAGTGGTTACAGATAATTTTCATAGAGCTCTCTCTTAAAAATCTCTTGGATCATTCAACAAGCACATCACATAATACTTTCAATAATCTGTCAAGTATCATTTCAAATTAATCCCTTTTTTGTCCCAGTATTCCTCTTGGATGAAGAGCCTTATAGTGAAAGATGTTTTGGGAACAACCTCATGTTTTCCTGTTCTTTATCCTCACGTTACATGCTTCTACTGCTTGCAGTCATCTGATGGCCTTCCCTACAGATCTTGCTCTGAGTAGCACACACGTCTGCTATTTTTCTTTTGCATGTTATCAATCCCCGCTTCTATTCTAGATAAACAACCTCAAAATAAACAGCTGAATCTCTTCAGAAGTCTTCAGAGCTTCTTTATGAACTCCAGCAGGTGACAATATATTAAACGCTCACCAATACAAGCAACACGAAACAGGATAAACATGCCAAACCCAGCTTGAGTAGTGGTCTAGTCCCTTCGTAAGGTCTATGTCGAAGGTAAATACAGGGAGAGAAGACAGAAATGAGAAAAAATATGCCTTAGATGTCAGGAATTATCCCAAGGGGTATGGTGAAGAGGATGAGTGAGGCTACTGCCATAAATGTCATAGCCACTGCCTCTCCTGTCTTGAGCTTCTTCAGTTAGTGATGAGTCTACGCTGACCCAACAGGGCCAAGGTGAGGAACAGTCTTACTAAATGTAACTATAGTGGAGGGGACAGCTATGGGAGAAGTAGACTAGTCAGCTATCTCTAGACCTTTCTTCTTGTATATCATCTTTATTTTAGCAGATTGGCATCTCAAATTCAATGAGGCCTTTGCCTCATCATTTTCTGCTTCTGATACTCATAGTCTTCTCAAAGCTGATCTGCCAAGAGATGCTTAGCTTGTCAGTAGGCACTGGGGGGGGAGGGAAG
>NW_009235267.1:0-2197 GCF_000690835.1 Fulmarus glacialis
GCTCAGGGGAGACCTTATCACTCCCTACACCTACCTAAAAGGAGGTCGTAGCAAGGTGGGTGTTGGTCTCTTCTCCCAAGTAGCAAGTAATAGGACAAGAGGAAACTGCCTGATGTTGCGCCAGGGGAGGTTTAGATTGGACAATGGGAAAAATTGTTTTTGTTAAGCATTGGAAGAGGCTGCCCAGGGAAGTGATTGAGTCACCATCCGTGGAGGTATTTAAAAGATGTGTGGATGTGGCACTTAGGGACATGGTTTAGCGGTGGACTTGGCAGTGTTAGGTTTGTGGTTGGACTCAATGATCTTACTGGTCTTTTCCAACCTAAATGATTCTATGATTCTATCACTTGTTACCTGGGTAGAAAACGTTCCTGTAAGGGTATGTCATGTAGATGCTTATACGCCCAAGAGCCATGCCACTGAAGAACATCAAAACACCCAGGAGCTGGATCAGGCTGCTAAGATTGAAGTGGCTCAGGTGGATCTGGACTGGCAACATAAGGGTGAATTATTTATAGCTTGGTGGGCCCATGACACCTCTGGCCATCAAGGAAAAGATGCAACATATAGATGGGCTCGTGATCGACGGGTGGACTTGACCATGGATGCTATTGCACAGGTTATCCATGAATGTGAAACATGTGCTACAATCAAGCAAGCCAAGTGGTTAAAGCCTCTCTGGTATGGAGGATGATGGCTGAAATATACATACGGGGAGGCCTGGCAGATTGATTATATAACACTCCCACAAACCTGCCAAGGCAAGTGCTGTGTGCTCACCGTCGTGGAAGCAGCCACTGGATGGCTGGGAACATATTCCGTGTCCCATGCCCCCCCCCCGTCCTGGGCCTTGAAAAGCAAGTCTTATGGTGACATGGCACCCCAGAAAGAAATGAGTCAGACAAAGGAACTCATTTCCGAAACAGCCTCATAGACACCTGGGCCAAAGAGCATGGCATTGAGTGGGTATATCGCATCCCCTATCATGCACCAGCCTCTGGGAAAATCAAACGATACAATGGATTGTTAAAAACTATGCTGCAAGGAATGGGTGGTGGGACATTCAAGCATTGGGATACAAATTCAAGAAGCCTCTTGGCTATCTGCCAATCTGCTAGGCCCTGCCCAATTGAAACTCCTATGTGCTGTGAAAGGAGATGAAGTCCCTGTAGTGCACATAAGGAATTGGCTGGGAGAGACAGTCTGGGTTATTGCTTCCTCACGAAAAGGCAAACCCATACTCGGGACTGCTTTTCCTCAAGGACCAGGCATACGTGGCGGGTAATGTGTAGGGATGGGGAAGTCAGATATGTACCCCAAGGAGATTTAATCTTCGGTGAAAATAACCCATGATTTCAGTTGTATGATGCCATTGCTGTATAATGCCAGTGTTATATGACATTGTATGTAGCCACTGCTGAGGCTGCTATATGTCAGAGGTATTACGGCAGGAGTCACCCGAAACAATGAAGAATTAATCTTGTAAGGAACTGAGCAAGTGCAGTGGTGACACAACCTGAGCTGGCTTTGGTATGCAACAATCCAATGCAGCACACCAATTCTCCTGTCCTTATTGATCACCATAATAGACGGAGCCCAAAGTCATGGACTAAATTAGCTCAATGGACATATCGTGGACATTTCATGGACATTTTACAGATGTGGTCCATAGACTAACAGAATGATGTCTGTGTATATATCGAAGGATGGGAAGGGGGGAAGTGGCTAATGAGGATGAATTGGATAGTGTGGGTCCAGAGAGTGATGTAAATGGTATGGAATAAGAGGCGGAGGTTGTACTGGTTTTGGCTGGGATAGAGTTAATTTTCTTCATAGTAGCTTGTACGGTGCTATGTTTTGGATTTGTGATGAAAACAGTGTTGATAAAACACCCATGTTTTAGCCATTGTTGAGCAGTGCTTACACAGTGTCAAGTCCTTTTCTACTTATCACGCTTCCTCGCCAGCCAGTAGGCTTGGGGTGCAGAAGAAGTTGGGAGGGGACAGAGACAGGACAGCTGACCAAAGGAATATTCCATACCATAGGATATTGTGCTCAGCAATAAAAGCTGGGGGAAGAAGGAAGAAGTGGAGGGGGGCAATTCAGAGTTACGGCATTTGTCTTCCCAAGTAACTCTTACATGTGATAGAGCCCTGCTTTCCTGGAGACGGCTGAACACCTGCCTGCCAATGGGAAG
>NW_009235267.1:2306-5113 GCF_000690835.1 Fulmarus glacialis
CCATCCCACCAAGGAGGGGAAAGAGCGAGCAGCTGTGTAGTGCTTAGCTGCCTACCAGTTTTAAACCACAACACCACATTATGGCAGAAGAATCCCAGCCTGAACCATTTTAATAAAAAATGTAGTTTCTATTGAAACTCATTTTCATATAGACTCCAAAACAAGAGAAATATGCAGTTTTGTTACTTTAAAAACTGCTTAGGTAGCTCCATAAGATAAAATCATGCTTTCCTCTAGGACAAGAGCTGAATTAAAATCTGCTGGCTTGCCCCAGCACCAGCTTGCAATTCAATACGACAGCTCCTGTTTATGAATTATTGGCTTCACCCTGTAGTTTCTTGTTCAGTGGGCAACTGAAAGCAATACCATATATTTGGGTCCATGTTCTTGCTTAGGAGCAGAAGCACAAAAGGGGATTTATATCTGTCTTTATTGCCAGTTTATGTACAGTCCAACAAGCAATCCAGTTCTTCATATTTACTGAAATGAACTCATACCAATTTACAAAAAATGAAAAATAGATTTCATGCAGCTTTACCAGGAAATAAATAAACAAATAAATAAATAAAAATTTACAGTCAGGCAAAACCTGGAGGCTTTTTTTTTTTTGATATCCCAAAGTGAAGTTGATGAAAAAAAAATATTTCAAGTCTATTTCAGAAGTAATTCTGATAGCAGAATTAAAAACCAAAATGTCTGAGTTATAATGGAAATTCCATTGCAGTCTTAAGTTTATCTCTGGTTACCCCAAAGTCACAATTCACATATTTGGTACAAATAGAGCTTATGGCATAATATATGAAGTCCAATATCATAGATGATGTCTTGTGGCCTTTCTCATTAGTCATATGCTCTCAGAGTGCTGCTGCTGGTATTTGTATTCACCAGTACTAATAAAATTCCCTATGGTGGAATTTTTGTTGTATAGTAATTTTCTAAGTGAAAAATAGGGTATTATTAAGCTATATATTGCTGTTAGTAATGTTGTGACTTTTACTGCGGAAGTCTGAATGCCTCCAGTAACTATTTGATGAATCTGTCCCCAAAGGAAAGTGTGAAGTATCGCTGAATTATTGCTGTCAAAACTAACAGAGGCTTTATATTACAGTGACAGTCTGTGCTATAAAAAAAAGAAATTGCATCAGGCAGAGAAAAGAAAAAAAAAAGAACGCCAAACAAAAAACCCAAAACAAAACCACAGTTCCTACACTGGTATTTTTTTCTGTTTTCCTGTAAATCTTCCCTTTTGTCATTTGAATCTCAAACATTATATTGGATTTTATTAAATTTATTTTTTCTATTTTCAGGTTATTTCTTCTTTCTTTAACAACCTTTGTAGAGATCACTTAATTCAATCTAACAGTTTTTTTTTAAAAGGCAATAAAACTTTACAGGTGCTGTTTTCAAACCCACAACCAGTCTTGTTATAATTGTACTTACACTGAAGCTAATGGGATACGTGTTGACCAGTACTGGCATCTGTTGAAAAGCCTCTTCTATATTATGATAAATTAAAAATAATTCACAACTGAAAATTTAGTTTAAGGATGCAAACTGGGTCACACAAAGGAGTGTTAAACTACTAAAAAATTGAGTTCACTTCTGTCACAAAATCATGAAATACAAAAAAGAATATAAATTATGAAGAACTTCTGAAAAAGAGAGGTATTTACATTTTTTCCTGTTTTAAAGCATAAACCAATGAAACCACTACTGATAGGAATGCTCAAATGCAAAAGAATATGTAGGGTTGAATACTTCAATATTGTTTCCGAATATATATAAAGAAAAAATGCGTTTAGGAGTCTGTGGAAACATATATAGTTTTCTCCTTTAAAACTTCATATTTAAAAAAAGAAGTTTTCAGATTCTGAGCCTTATTAAGAGAAACTCAGGGTATGGCATTGGGGTTTTGGTGGTGTTTTTGGACAAAAGATCTGAAAGGAAATGAAAATTTCAACAGCTCTACTTATAAGGTATGCATTTTGTATGAATCTTGTAACTCTCAACTGAATTGGACTATGGAGAATCTAATACAATAACCCGGCAACACTAAACATTATAGATTCATTTTGAGTGTGTAGATGTATGTGTTGGCTTCTGTTTTGTTTTTTATTTCCTGTTAAAGCATTCCCATGTGCCCTAAGGCTATCCCCAACACAGGGGAGACATATTCTTGCTTTTATTCTATAAAAACACTGTTCTGCTGAATTGCAAAACAATCTTCACATTTTTTTAGACACATTGCATGGAGAAAAACCAGAAACTAACGCATATGAGAAATTGGCCTCAGCCCATCTATCCAGCCTGTCCAGGTCCCTCTGCAGAGTCTTCCTACCCTCCAGCAGATCAACACTCCCGCCCAACTTGGTGTTGTCTGCAAACTTACTGAGGGAGCACTCAAGCCCCTCATCCAGATCATTGATAAAGATATTGAACAGGACTGGCCCCAAAACTGAGCCCTGGGGAACACCGCTCGTGACTGGCCGCCAACTGGATTGAACTCCGTTCACCACAACTCTCTGGGCTCGGCCATCCAGCCAGTTTTTTACCCAGCGAAGAGTACACCTGTCTAAGCTGTGAGCCGCCACCTTCTCTAGGAGAATGCTGTGGGAGACAGTGTCAAAGACTTTACAAAAATCTAGGCAGACCACACCCACAGCCTTTCCCTCATCCACTAAGCAGATCACCTGGTCATAGAAGGAGATCAGGTTGGTCAAGCAGGACCTGCCTTCCATGAACCCGTGCTGGCTGGGCCTGATCCCCTGGTTGTCCCGCACATGCTTTGTGAGTGCCCTCAAGATGAA
>NW_009235267.1:5285-11632 GCF_000690835.1 Fulmarus glacialis
CTCGGGTGGATCCCATCCGGCCCCATAGACTTGTGAGCGTCCAGGTGGTGTAGCAGGTCGTTAACTGCTTCCTCTTGGATTATGGGGGGTTTATTCTGCTCTCTGTCCCTGTCTTCCAGCTCAGGGGGATATACCTTGAATACCCTGAGGATAACCGGTCTGACAAAGAACAGGGGAATATACTAGAAAGTCTGTGTGCACAATACTTTTAACTGAATTATTAATGGAAATTGGGAATAATTTAACAATTTGAATAAAAAGTGTTAATATTGTAATTAGATTAATGATAGCTGCTTGTTTTATTTTGATTAAACTGTTAAAACATTACTTAGACTATCAATAAATTCTTGTATCTGCACAAAAGATGTGTTCCCTCTTTGTCCATAAGAAAATTTTTAGTGTTATCAACGTTGATTCAGGTACACATGTACAGTCTCTCATTATTTTGTACAGGTTTGAACGTGTCTTGTACAGACTGAAAGAGAGTGTCATTGGTCTTTAAACTCTCTCAGAATCACAGAGGAAGCAGATAAAATATTTATTTGTCTCTGAGTGCTTGGAAGGACATACTAGATAAAAGTATATTTATGCCATCTAGTTTAGGAATCTTTCTTAGTTTTTTTTAATGTTACTTCTGATGTATAGAACATGGGATTTATTCCCATGTTGCGCATCCAGATACACACCCCAGTTCTGTGAACACTGGCATCTGAATGCAAAACTCTTCCTTCTCTGCTTCCAGTTTTCTTTGGAAAAAAAGACCAGATGCATGATACGGAGGCAATTGTTATGTTCTCCAGCAGTCCCCTACTCTGGGTGATCAGATGAGACTGTTCCAGAGCTTTGATGCTTAGTCGTGCTCAAGTGGCATCTATTTCTCTGCAGTGATTAAATAGAGAGCATATGCTCCTAACTTAGAAGTGAAACAACATGCCTAGAGATATTTATGCTAAAAATTCTTCTGTTTTTCTATTCTGCTGGCAGTAACGGTATGAGAGTTGTTCAGCTAACAAAGCAGAAAGGCAAATCCGTGGAAGAATGTCTAAATCTATTTCAGGGAAAAGTTGTTTACAGAAAAAGGATAAAATAACTTAGAAACAAAGTATGCTAGCATTTCAGAATTACTAGAAAGAATAAGAATTTTTAGAGACATTCTGGGACAAAGCTTAAAAAAAGAGCATGGAGAAAAAAATGGTGAGAACTTTTTGGACTCAATGATCTTAGAGGTCTTTTCCAACCTTAGTGATTTTATGATTTTAAAAACAATTCCATTTAATGAAGCACACAAATCCAATAATTCAATATAATGTGTGCTGACATAACCAGGTGTGATGTATCATACACAGGAAGCTTCATACAGATACATCATTTTCCACAGATGTTTAAAACTTTATGTGATACTGATTAATGATTATGATTCAATCATTTAGTACGCTAAAGAAGAGTGGAGAAGCAAACCCATATAACACATCAGGTAATGGGCAGTTTGTACACACATAATTCTGTATGATTTTAAAATGAAAATAGGAAAACAAAACACACCAGGAAGATGTAGAATATGAGACTTTGTAACATTGTCAGTTTGTGTTTCAAGGACAGCAGTCATGTTTTCAGAGATATGCAAAATATATAATAATTAAAAAATTAATCAAATTGCACATAGTATTTCTGGGACCTACTCAGAACAAGGGTCTCTGACTCAGAATCATAATTTATCCAAATCCAGTCATTCAGATGTCTGTAAATACGCACTTCTGAATCTCATGCCCACTGCCATTAATGTCACAGGATTCCAAATACAATATGCAACTACTGATGTTGCTTAGTGAGCACAATGCCACATTATAATGTCAGTTGTTTGGTTTTTTCTTTTTCCTTTGGATGTTTTTGTTTTCAGTTATTCACTGAGGTTGGGACTCATGTTTCCTTCAGCCCTGTGATAGTTTACAGCTGAACTAGTCACCTCAAAATCCTTTACAGACAATGGAAAGAAACAGAGCTATACATGTGCTCTGTAATTTCCATATGAGAATGGTTTAGCAATTACTATATGATGTTTATATCATAACATCAAAGGTCAGAGAGCCATAACACACAACTGAATGTGTGAAAGACAGACATTTTGAATGACAGACTATTCGTCTTGGCTGATCCCATAACTCATTTGTTTTTCCTGTGCTGCCTAGTGCTTGCTTGTAGGACTGTTTAGAAGTCTTTTGGAACTATCTAATTTGTATTCCTTAAGGACTTTTAAATAGAAATGCTGTTTCTTCTATTTTGATCCTTTAAAGAATTTTTAAAGCAAGAAAGGCAATATCAAATTTGTTGTTAAGCATGAATTTTTTTGCAGATAAAAAGATTGCATTCATAGATACTGTTGTTTCCCTTTGGAGGCTTGAATTAATAAAAAGCACAGTATCTTTAAGCAAAAAATGGTTTCTTATATGGCTCCCTATATGGTGCAGTTTTCCATCAGATGTTTCTCCACTCATTATTGATTACTAGGACTGTCTAAGAGTTCTCAATGAGACATCTTGCAGAAAGTGCCCCTTTCTGCACTTCAGATCCTTTAGTTGGTCAGAACTGATTTCACCAGAAACAGAAAAAAGACAGTGGCTGGATTCTGTCCAAATACTTCCTTCATTCACATGGAAAGATCTCAATAATTTCAATGTGAGACTTCTGCCTTATTCCAGGGAGCACTGAACGGCTTTAGGGAAGACTGTAGGGTAGTGAAGAAGTGAAATCAATGGAAAAGCTTATCTAGCGTTCAGTAGGAGTAGATTTTAGCCATAGAGGAGTAAAAAAGGAAGCTTTTTTTTTTCTTGTTTTCCCTTTCAGCAGACACCGGAAATTGTGTTCTCTCTTGTTTCTACCTTCAGACAGTAAAAACTATATATATATATAGAGAGAGAGATATATATAGTTTTTCTCTTGATTTCTTAAAATCAGACAAATTTAAAGCTGTAAGACATATGTGGGATTATTAAGATGTGCATGACCAGAACAGAACAGGAAATGAGATTTCAAGACATTGAAGATGTTTTGGGTTTTAAATGAAAACAGTTATTAATATCTCTTTACATTCTGGAAATAAACAGAGGAAAAAATGTAATCTTTTTTTTAAACTGATAGGCAGAAACATACAAAATGGATTTTAAACTATAGGGAGGCAGAAAACAGAGGGGGAGGAAGACTTCCTGATGTAATACTTTACGTATGTCTCAAGAAGAATTGTGCTGTGATAGGAAATTCACCAAATAAATGTATCTAAGTATCTGTTAAGGATTTCAAAGGTTTTATCTTCTGACTGTGCTAATAACTAATGACCTAGAAAATTTGTTCTTCTTTCTTTGCCTTGTTATTAATTATAGGAAGATATTAATGTATTTCTGAGATGATGCTAGGGAAGCACTGGAACCATCTGTACATTAGTACAATTTATGATAAACACAAACTGCATAATTAACTTTACCTAAGCATAATTTTTTAGAGGGGAGAGTTTACAAAAATTATACTTTTGTTCAGTGTGTGCTGAAGAATGTATTTATTCAAATGCATTTTGCAGTATTCAGACATTTCTAAGGGATTTGCCTCTGAAAATTACAAACTATACTCTAAATGTCATCTTAACTTAGAGATTTAACTGCTAAATCAGCATATCTGTAACTTTTGTAGTTAGCCTCAAACTTCAAAAATATGTGAGCAGATGTTGAACTTAAAGTACACATGTAGGTTTACCAAGGTTAATGAATAATAGGGGAATTTTAACATGTACTGCATTCTGTGTAAATAACAATGCTGAATCTTACTGTGTTCTGTTTCTCCTTGCTTTTCTTTGTTTTTACTTAATCTAAACCATTCCCAATCAAATTAAGAATTGCATTTAAACAATTGCATATCTTTAAAGATATATTTGTCACCAACTTCAAAATTAAGTGCATGTTTCGCTACATCTTGAAGAAGACCATCAATCAGGGTCTGAGGTACAAATTTTGGAAAAAGAACTAGCAATGTTCTACTTAGTCTAAAATCTAACCTCAATTAAAAAAAGGGAGGGGAGGACTAATAGTGTTGCAGTTTTCATAAACCAATAATTATGTATTACCAATAATATACTTTAACTGAAAATTGGGTCCCATGGCTCCATGAAAGAGCAATCTTGCAGTTAGAAAATAGGTATCTAGGATAAAATAGGCATCACTGTGTGGTAATTGATCTTTTTGCTGTGACAATTGTTATAAATTAACATTTTATTAGGGTACAAAGGTAAGGGTCCAGGGACTCTAGGAAGAAAGCTTATGTTTCAATTATAGTGCATAATAATGTGAATGTCTCTTTCTTAAATCAACTTTTACTGAATAAAAAAATCAACCTTTTTCCCTTCCATGTGAAATGAAGTGCAAAAAGCTGAAGCTCTGAAAGAAAATATTTTAAAATGGCTTTAGATGAAAATGACAGCTATGATGAGAGCTTGCTTGCAATTTAAGTATGTGTGCATTTGAAAAGTTAATGTTAATTGTGTTTTTCTGTGGAAAGGAAAAAGCAATCATAGCACAACTCACAGATTATAACAACATAATGCAAAATATAGGAATTAAGAGCACTGAATGAACAAATTAAAAAATGAATTGCTGTTATAGATAAGATGGTTTTTAGACAGTGAAATGTTGCAACACAACTTTTGACAATATTTAAGCAAAGAATAAGAGGTACAAAAGATGATTAGAGACCACAGTCATCTTTATCCATTCAGCAGAGAAAAGCACCCAGCTGTTTCTGGGAAACCTTTTACTGTGGTTAAGAAAGTCATAGAATGGTGGCTGTAGACTTACAGAAACATTTTATTGGTAGTTGAGCTTCATTTTTATCTTCATTCTTCCATCCAGATGGCATAATAACTGACAAACAGTCACACCTAATTTAGTTTTTACATTGCAACATGTCCCAAATACCTAATGGACAGTCCCTCGCATGACATTTTTATGGTCATTACAAAAAAAATTCCTTAGTCAATATTCCTTTTACAACGGATCTCCAGAAGCCAAGTAGTCCTACTTCTTCAAAGAAGGTCTGAGTAGATCAGGTTGTTCAGGAACTTGTTTAGTTGAGTCCTGACCACCTCCGAGGATAGAGATCTCACAGCCTTTTTGGGTAACCTGTTCCAGTGTTTGACTTCCTGATGGTAATTTTTTTTTTTTCTCATCTAATTAGTCCATGTAGTTTAGAATTCCATGGATGCATCTAGCATGAAATGAGGCTGATAAGAAAGAAAGCTCCCCTGAGGTGTGAGCATCTTCCATTTCTTGGGATATATTTCTTGGTTTGATTCAGGTCATAAATATATACCTAAACCAACCAGAAAATTTCACACAGCATAAACCCTGATTTCCAGACAACTCTATAGAGAAGTATGTTGTAGGAAGGACACTTTATATTGTTCAGTAAAGTACAATATATTTCTATATGATAAGGGTTGTTATGAACATTTTCCAATTTTTTTTTTTTTTTTTTTTTGTATCAAAGTAAATCACACTCTGATGGTGTGCTCCCCCTGCCCTGCCCTGACCTTTTTTCATAACCCTGCTCAAGCAATAACCACCTGTGGCGACCGAGATGGATGTGTCTGGTCGTGGTGGATGCATCCAGCTAAAGTGGATTCCGGGGAGACAGATAACAACACAATATGTAATGCATTCACCTAACCACAGTGCTGGTCAATGTCCGACTCAAGCCAAATACGGAAGAAACTAATGTCTGCAGTTGGTATGTCATCTGCAGTTGGTATGTAAATATGACTATGAGTCAACCATTTTACCCCCTTAAATAGCGGGCAACGCAAGAGTCCTTTGAGCTCTCCTGCATGGCAGTGGGCTGCACACCAGGATCTCCCCTTGAGTAGGGACACCTCTCAGGGTTACTCCTTGAGGTTGAGAGATTCCTTGCCTCAACAGATTCTTGGTAAGTGACTAATAGCATGCTGAAACTTTGAAATCTTAGCTAAGTGATATAAAGGATTGATTGCACACACATATAATCCTTTAGACATAAACCATTGACAAAGTCTGGGACTAAGTTTGGATCTAGCTGCACCTAGACTCCTCTAGGGGAAGGAATTGAGAAAGCAAGGGGGTCCTTTCTGAACCTCATGACTCAACGGGAAGGTCTCCCTGACAGTTTTGTCTGACCCTGTCCTCTATGTAGTAAATAATCAAGTGTACCTTGCCATCGAATTGTGTTAAACCACTGTCGCATTTACCATTGAACTTTGTTAACTCACTGTCTTACATCAATAAACATATTGCTGCTTCCCTCTTATGAGTGAAGTGCATCTATCTCACTCTTTC
>NW_009235267.1:11661-17774 GCF_000690835.1 Fulmarus glacialis
TTCTTACTGATAAATATGTTAATTCATATACAGAAAGTGAAAGGCAGTATCTTGTACTTAATATTCTGGGTATTTATGACTGGACAAAGGAAGGAATTAAAAGTAATAATTTAGAATTGCAAGCACCACCTGTTTTTTAATCTGATCTACCTTTTTGTTTGCCTTCCAGTGTCTACCCTGTGGAGTAACATGGCAGTTATGTTTTAGTGCTCTTGCCAACCGGAGCTTTTTTAAAAAATGATAGACAGCCTTTGTAATACAGTACAGCTGACTCTGCCACAGCCAGTATTATTGCACAATTCTCTGTATAAACTCATCAACTCTTTTTAAAAACTGGCTGTTTCTGGCCCCAGTTAACACAACTGAAAGGCTGAAGCAGGACTACACTTTGGTGAGTATTAGACCTCAGAGTCTTAATCTACATTTGAAATTGTATTAGGTGTAGGTATCCAGGTGTTGGCAGCAAGGGGGTGCAGGGGTAGCCTCTGTGAGAAGAGGCCAGAGCTGCCCCATGTTGGACACCAGCACCCATGGGGACACTCAGACATCTGAGCCTACCTGTGCCATCCCCACTACACATGGGGACCCAGGTTACCTGGGGACCCTGGAATCTGGGAGACCCACAGCACTCCCACCACCTATGGGGATCCAGGCATCCCGGTGTCCCAAGTCAAGTCTGTTTTTCCCATGATGGTAATCAGTAAGTGATCTCCCTGTCTTTACCTCAACCCACGAACTTTTCCATCTTATTTTCTCTCCCTGTCCTGTTGGGGAGTGAAAGTGAGAGAGGGGTTAGGTGGGCATCTGGGTAAAGGCCAAGGCCAACCCCACCACAGTCCTTTGTGGCTGGCTACTTCTTGTCCCAGGTAACAGAATTGAAAGGCAGATGCATAACATTACCTGTGTTTACCTTCCTAATGTATTTATGGACAACAGTCTTAGCCACTCTTTGTTTTGTTAGACTGAACATGGCAAACTCTTAGAGAACAAGGAATAGTAGAAATACGCATACATTTTGAAAGGGGAACACAATAAAAGAACAAACTTATTGGACATAGTCTTCTAATAGGAGAACAAAAGATATTCCAATCATACTAAAATATGCATGTAAGCAAAGAGAAATCATCGTCTGCAACACTGAAAAACACTTTTAAAATGGATAGGTAGTATAAGTGCATATCAACTTGTCTGTCCATTTACATTAAGTTGAATGTGGGCATTTGACTCCTACAAATAAATTGGATTCATATCAGAGTTCTTTTATTCTCAATATAGGTAAATTATACACAACAGAACCATGAATTAAGTTTTTAGGACTGAGGCTTTTAGAGTATTTTGAATTTACTTTACATTTTACTTCTTTCTTGTTTTTGTGTGAAGTTGGTGTTGTCTCCTAACTTTTCTGAAAGCATCTTTGTATATTTATATGATCTTTTATAAAAATAAAATGTTGGAGGAAAGTAACAGGTTTCCACAGAAAATAAGTCAAGGTCAAAATTTGTTAGGACCTTGAGCCCACTCCCATCTTCCATGAATCTGTTGGCTGAGTCCAAACTCAACTCCTTTGGTGAGAAAAGCTTTTATGAAGAAACGTAGAAGATGCCTGAGCAATGGCTGCCCCTTCTTTGGGGAACTGCTTTTAAGCTGGACATCTCACCTTTGGTACCCACCTGAGCAGTAGTGTCACAGCAATGCTTATGACTGGCCATGGACCCTGTTGGTCTGGACATGGACCCTGGCAGCGACCTGTGGGCTAATGTCCCATCCCATCCTTGACCTGACCCCTGGGAAGGCTGGGGCAGTGGGACAGACCCTGGCCACCTGGCCCTGCCATTATGGCCTTGTGGGGAGCCCCCGCTGCTTCCAGCCTCCAGCCCCAGGGAGCTGCTGACGCATGCAGAGCCCTAACCAAAATTTACTGTGTTTTGCCAACAGAAAACTAAATTGATATTCTGTAGAGAAGCGGATCATCAAAGAAGTAATAACAGACGAGCTCACTATATAGTCACAGGGTAGAAGGAGTATGAATTGTGAAACTTCCTAACATTTCATTATGTGATTTCATGCTAATGTTCTGTTGACCTTTGCGTTTTTACTATCATTTCCACCTTCTTTAATTTGTAAATTATCCCTGAATTCTCCCTCTCTCCAGAAATAAGCTCAATGTTTGTTTGGTGTTCTTTTTTGAGTTGTGTGGGTTTTGTGGGTTTGGTTGTGGGGTTTTTTTGGTTTTGTTTTGGTTTTTTTTTTTTTTTAAATTTACCTTTTGTCTTTGTTTGTTTGTTTGTTTGTTTGTTTTAAACCCAGATCTGAATATTGTGTCAAATATAAGGGAAAAGGTAATGCTTCATTTTTTACAGCTACCCATTCAAAAGCATTCCACTGTGAGTCAGGAACAGTAATAATTCTGATAATAACATGTCTAGAGCCAAGTAAAACTGAAATGTGACAGTGAGATACCCACAGGAAAAGTAATCTTGCAGTCCTTAGCTTCTCACCTAAGCTTCCCACCTTCCTCCTGTAAAACTACTCTGACACAAATCCCAAGATGAATGTCTAGTTATAAGTACATGTTGTCTTGAAGAAGTGAGCAAAGGGAAAGACAAGAAGTGATTTAGTAGTTCGTCTTCATGTCAATGTCATGACCTCTGTCATGAAGCTAGTTTAAAGCAAAAATTGCAGTTTGACTTTCCTCTTACTCACTACTCCATGGGAGCATGCAGTCATAAGCAACACTCATTCTTGAAGTATTCATCCTAGTGCTCTCTTAATAGTTAATACAACAATAAATTCATAGCAAGAAGCCTCGTATAACAGAGTACGTTTACCAGTTTTAATATTAGAGGGTTAAGAGGAATGCTAACAATCAATTTAGTAAATCAGGAGTTACAGGGATTTTCAGTTCACAAGTGGACTGGGTATTCTTAAATTAATTACATTTTTTTTAGAAAAAAATAGACAAACCCTAAAAGTAGAAGAGCCTAGTCCTGCTTAAAAGAAATGTAGTAGCAGAACCACCTTCATATATATTGGGACAAAATATTGTCTAAAGTATTTATACCTTAAAAATTTGAATACAATGTGTGCTATAAATTCAATGTGTTAAATTTATCTATAAATATATAAACATAATTTTTGAAAGATTTAATGTGCATATTGTAAATGTCCATACCAAAAAGCTAGAGAGTTATACTACAGCATACAAAAAATTTAACAGAGTGAGTAAACAAGTCAAGTCATATATATCAGGAGAATGCAGTCAGTAACTTTTCTAGAAACAGTTTCCACATACAGTTAAAAAATGCTGCATTTAACATAATAGTGTAAGTTACTATGAAAGTGCAATAGGTATTCATTATATGCAGCATAATAATGAATATATTGCCTTATACAGTAAATCCATAGAGTAAATAACATTGACACCCTATTATAGGGATATATTACTATCTGCTTAAATATTCTGTGGAATAAACATGTGTTTAAGCTTTTGTGTAAATGGGACTTTGCTGAACTGGGATCTATTAAATAATTTTTCATGCTGGTTTGCTTTTAATAAGGAAAATAAGATAGCAAAATGAAGCATGATAAATTAAGTCTACTTAATGTTGCAGAAAATCCAGAATCTTTATTGTCTATTTCTCACTACTTAATTTTGTTGTGTTAATACTGAACTACTGCATCTATGTTGATACAAGTAATGTAAAATTGTGGGTCCCTGCATGTGTTTATATCCACTACGTGGCATACTACTAACACATTTGCTGAGGTGTTTCACAAAAAGAGTTCCTGATCCTTTTATACATATTGATATTGACTACTAAAGTCAGAATTGGGAAAAAAAAGCTCCTAATATAGATTTTTAATTTCTGGCCTACAAGGATTTGAAAAGTGGCCTGGAAATATAAAAAGTGGCAAGCACACTTCTTCTCTGGACACTTTAGGTTTAAAATGTCTTAAAAATAGGTTCTTTGGTCAAACAACTTGAATCAGAAAGTTTAAGCTGGGGTGTCTGGGTAGTACCAATTGGTGGTGGTAGGTGCCTGCCAAAGCTATCCAGAAGTCCTAGGCACCCAGTAGCGCAATTCAGTGTTTTTGAGAGAGTAATGTGGAGACATCCAGAGCAGGAGACAGAAAACCACAAGCACATGCAGGGAGAGGATAAATCTGGAGAGCAGGTGCCTCTGTCTCCATGAATTCAGAACAACGGGCAGTCTCCTGAGGGCAGTGATAACTGCTTTTCTTTAAACAGTATTTCTTATTTATTGTAATTCTTCAGGCAGCAGAGACTTGTCTCTAAGCCCTCTTCAGCTTGGAGGGGGGTTGCATGCAAACTCCCATTTTCCAGAAGACTTTAACCAGAAAGCTCTAGGCATTGCTGGGGTAGAGCTAGATTCCCTCCTTCTTATAGCAGCTCTCCAGAGTAACTGCGAAGTTTGACTTAATAGGAGATTTGTTTAGGTGAAAAGCATTTTCACTTTATGTTATAGCATTGAGATTTGAAATTTTTATTGCAACGATTATGCCCATATTCATAATTAGAGTTTATGCTAATGACCTGTGTACATAAATTGGACAGAATGTAAATAAATTATGGTTTTGAATTATAGAATCACATTTAGACATACAAAAAGGTGGAGGTCAATGTAACAAATACTACGTGAATTAACAAAACAACAGAGCATGCCAGCTATGCTCATGAATGAGAGCTGCCTGTTCCTGTGTTCATTCCTTGAGATTTTACTGGTTCTTTAAGCTATATTCATACAACATTAAAAGCCAAATCATGCTCCATTTATGTCATTACTAAAAGTTTGAATTAACTCAGTGGGCACTAGATTTAGCCCTCAGGTACTATTCTAATAGAGAAAATATCTATCATAACTGTGGCTGGTTATTAACCTGTGTTACTAAGATTAATAGGGCTTGAAAACATACTAATACCTGGCTAAGAAAGCTGATTTATAATGCAATCATCCTTTTCAAACTTCACAGAGTTGTTTGCTTTTATATAGCCTATTTAAAGTTAAATAATGTATATAGTTTTAAAAATATATATATTTCAGAATAATATTTGCAAATATTGTATGATTCTAAATTCAAGAAGAAACCTTCATCATTTTTTTAAATTTTTAATAGAACAGACATTGCCTAATTACTATGTTGCAAACTGTGTTGATATATAAATAAAATTTGATCAGTTTTTGGAACTATTGGTTTATTTTTCTGCATAAAAGGAAGCACTTAATTATGGAAAAAACAATTGGATTCTTTAAAGATAATCTGTCTTCCTCTGAGATTAATGCTGCATTTTTGTAGTGTGTATGTGTATGCACAACAACTTTTCTTACAGAAATATTGATATTATTTACAGGAAGCTTTGCAAATTACCAGTAAACCATTTTGAAAGGTATTTTTTTTTGTTTTCTGATATTATACAACATTTTTAGTTTAAACCCTCCCCAAAAGAGGAACATTGAGAAAATGTTTTTGATTTATTTTTTGAAGCTTTTGCTACATGCAGTAGACAGAAAATAAGGAAAATATTTTCTTGAGTAAGGCAGCTCTAATTTTTTTTTTCTCTCTGATCATCCTGAAATGGCATGTAGACATCAAATTTTAATCAGTCCCTAATGAAATGCATCTTCTTCAGCAAAACAACATCATTAAAGATAATTTGTCTGTTTGAGTCTCAGTTCAGCAAATACATATATTCTTTCCTCATTTTAGTTATTCAAAATGCTAAAATTCAGAAGTATCTTGTATGCTTGAGAAATAGGGGTATCAGCTGAATTAGACCTCACTGATATCTCTCACAATGTCCTAGCTATAGATAAGAAAACGATGTCATATTCATTCTTTGTAATCTTTTAATCACCTGTGGGACAATCAATTACATTCTCCCTCTTCATTGTTCAGATTCTTTGGTTTCCTTATTCTTTAAAATTCTCTGATTTCTTCCTCTGTATTGTTAGGAGGGTTCTGCAGATGTCTTTTCTATGTTCTGTGTTTCTCTTCATCTGTCAGTTGTCTCACTTCTCAAACTTCACTTGCAAGTGATCTGGAACAAGAACAGTTTGTGTTTTCAGTGTCGAGCTGTCCTGGTTTTGGCTGGG
>NW_009235268.1:0-7260 GCF_000690835.1 Fulmarus glacialis
GCCAGCTTCTCTAAGAGAATGCTGTGGGAATTTAGTCCAGAATTTAGTCCAGAATTATAGAATACCAAGATCTCACCAGGCTGTGATCCTCAGTTTGCCTATTTTTCTCATGATTTCATTCCTCCTTCTTGCCTGTAATCCTCTCTTGCAATTTTTGACTTGAAGAAACCTTTAAACTTACTGCTTACAAGGGAGAATAACTTAAAAGGTATTAGAAATCTGTATGGGAATTATATAGGTTCACATTTTATCACCTAAGGTGGGTTTTTTCCTGATATTGAGGTCTGTCATAATTATACATTATATTGTTTGCATTGTCAAGACAATGCATTATTTTTCTTACCTTCTGATACTTAGCTTAAAACACTTGGGAAGAAATGGGAATAAACAAAAATTCATAAGATAAGTTGCAGTCTAAGCCTGTCATTTGAAGTAGGCCAGCATTAAACTGGTCTAGGATTGATGAAGGAGAGCTGCATGAGATGAGAGTGGGAGGACTAAAAGTAATTTCTTTCACTGTCACTTCCATGGTAATTCAGTTCTTTCAGAAAGCTCCCAATAAGATTGCTTTTTGCTAGTTCAGTTTACTCTGGAAAATATCTTTTCCTTCCTGCACATGCAATCTGAAAATTTTAAAGGCAGATTAGATTTTTAAATGATTTTTAGTACGCATCAAAAGTGTCAGCTGAATTATACTAGGTAGCCACAACATAGGTGATCTACAGGTACTGTGCAGCATTATACCCTTCTGCCAATGTATTGGAAGGGCCAAGTCCAAAGAATAATACAGCCTCTGTATTCATATGAGGACTGTCTCTTAGGATGACAAAGCATGCTGCTCCAGGACTGCTGAGTGTCTCCATTTGTTTCATGAGTGGAAGTCAGTATTTTTAAGTGTTGCTTAGCATGCTACAACAGTAGTGTTTTTAGTGTAACCACAACCAGCATGTTAACTCCCACTGATGAATTTTGCAGAAACAAGGTGTGATGGGATGGATTTTACTCTGGTCACCAATGTGAGTTTACGTGGCACCAGGTGGTCCCCTTTGCCATTAGGGGTTATTAAGCTTTGCTGGTATGATATGAAAGACAACAGCAGGGAAAGACTTGTTTTATCTTCTTGGTTCCCTCTACCCTCGCATTGCGTGTCCTGTGCATAGCCCCTCGTAACTAGAATATGCTGTCATCATATGCTGAAACTCATGCTAGACATTGGGAAGCAGAGCCCTGGGAGGTTTGCATGTATATCCCTTCTGCATACTAATTTACAGTCAACAACAGCGACCGTTAGGTCTGCAGCTCTTTTTCATGGTGATGTTAATAGAAAACTAATGATTGTTGCTCTCCTGAATTATGTGGTACTCTTCTGCACTGAGAAAACATGTAAATTTGGACTGAAAGAAAACTCTGGAAAGTTTTATCCCTAGTAACAAAACTGGGGGAAGGGAGTGAAGAGGTTTCTTAAGGTGAGCTGTCATGGTGCAGGAAGTGTTTTAGCAAACAGTACAATAGAAAAAGACTGTATTGCATTAAGTCTCCTAATAGATGCCAAAGAAATGATACTGTGGCAGTAAAAGATCTCCTTTGATTTTTATTTCTTTCTTTCTTTCACTGGGAGAGGTGGAGTAGCCTGCCTGTACTGCTTAAAAATCATGTACCTATGCAGTTGCAGTGTCAGTCCTGCTTTAGAAATGGTGGTTTAAGAAGCGTCAGTGCAAAGATTTTAGAGTAGGGGCAGGAGTGATTAATTATTTTGATATGTGTTTCTTGTACATGTACTTGGATGCAAGCTTTGTTCTCAAGTTTCATTTATTAACTGCTGATAATACAAGGTACAACTGTGAATTAGGAACAAGACTTCACAAACACCTGGGTGAACTAAAAGCACTTGGGATGACCAGCACTCACAGTTTTTTAAAGTCTATTGTTAACATGGGTGTTAAAAAAGAAAAGTAACGGTGAATAGTGGAGACAACCTTACTGATACATAGGAAAACTGCACCATATGAACAGTAGGGGAATGCTGTGGCTGTGGGGTCTGTGACGGCTTTCATGGTCACTTGTAGCACAGCATCCTCTCTTGAAAACTAGAAGGCAGGTGTGTGACTTTCAGTGGTCTTTTCTGACATTTCATTTCAGTAAAAAAATGTGAGAAGTTAAAGTTTTACTCATTAAGCTGAAAAATGAAAATGCAAGGATGTCCAGGAGATCATTGGCGGCTTCTCTATCACTCTACCCATTTCAATTCAATATGAAGATTATCTGCAGGGATTGGCACCTGAAAGTTAAAAGGACAAACAGCCTGTTCCGATAAATTGATATAGCTGTCTGCTCTTTTCATTGTATTAAAAATAATTTTAAAATTAAATATTCCAAAGACCTTGCAAAAACTTGTAAAGTAGAAATATTCTATTAAAAATCATTTAAAATTTATGTGGGAGAGAAAACCAAATCTTTAGATGTTGAAGTTAATGTTCATCTTCGAAAGTCCTTATATTGAAATAATATCTTCCAATCTGATTGGTAGATTCTTATTTCAGATAATTACATGGCATCTTGGAAATAAAAGGAAATTTATTTCCGACTGTGCAGGTCTAATATAAATTTTGTCTTTCAATACTGGAATTCTTAAAATGCAAAGGTTTTCAATACTTGCATACCAAAAATATAAATGAATGGAGTCAGTTATTATTTCACATATGGTACAACTCCACATCACTGAAGTAGGAAGAAAGCTTCAAATTTGTTTACTGTATGGTGATGCAGAGTTCCCAGTGCTTTGTATAGGTAGGACAAACTTTGAACAAAACAGTAAGGTGATCCTTCATATTCAAGCATTGATTAAATATCTAGTTTGTGTACGTAATTGAAAATTATTTGTACTTGGAATGGGAATAATTGTAATTTGTATTCCTATTAAACCTACTTGCTGGGGAAATGTGAAGGAGTTTTTACATAAGTGAAGATCCAGCACAAAATACTTACAGATGATTGAATCTGTAACAAACTGCTTTTGCTTTTGAAAATCCCAGCTATTGTACCATCATAAGATTTTGCATCTGAGAAAGCTACCTCAAAACTAATGACAACTTTTAAAATTGCTGAGTATAGAGGGAGAGGAAACGGGTGAACATCTTGAGCTGTTGACTGTGGGTCATTGCTGCATTCACCTGTTCCGCCTAGTTACTTGTAGCTGTGACAAAACTTATACTGTAGACGAAATGGGTATTTTTAAACAATGAATTTTCCTTCATCTAAAAAATCTGTGGTTCATATGTCTTTAACTGAAAGAGTTCTTTCAAAGACTCTGAACTAGTGTGTTTTGGGGGCAGCTATTTGAATAAAAAATAATGCTTTTCATGGCTTGCTAAACGGGGCTCTGCTCACACAAGCGGTGGTGTGCAGCTCAGGTCCTGATAGGTTTAGCTGCTGCTAATGTTGTGTTTACGTGGCAGTTGAATTTTAAAGGAAAGCAACAATGGGAATACAAAACAATTTTGCATTCTTCTTCAATACATGTGATTTTTTAGGTTTTTTGCACATCCAAGTTCACTTGCAGCAAGTTGTACACATACATATGGCTCTCATGAGCATCTGCCTGCCTACAGAACTGTGAAAAATAATTGTGTTTTGATGAGGTTTTTTAACTTCATGTTCTCAAGAATGCAAGGAAAACTTAATTAAGGTTTGTAGACAAGATCTCCAAGGAAAGAACATTGTAAGAATTTACTTCTGCTCTTTTTGTTCTGAGATCTTGAAGTCTATTTCCATTACTGGACAGGACTGGCAGATGAATTGCAATTAAAGGCACAATAGCAAGAGAGATTAAATACAGTCATGACGGCTGACAGTGTGGGCTTCCTTCAGTACTTTTCATTGCATAGAAAGTGTGGCTCCAAGTCCTGCTCAGTTTACTATATCAAAGTGTTTTAGTAGAACCCTGCTGACCTTGGGGCCTAGTTCTCCTGAGCAATGCATGAGCAATGAGGATCTGGATTTCCTTCTGCCAAATGAAAATTCTTGCTTTTCCTTCTTCCCCACAGGAGGAGAGGTTCCATATACAACCCTGGCAACCCGACTGATGATGGGGGCTTGGTGGCTTTTTGCTTTGATTGTCATCTCCTCCTATACGGCAAACCTAGCAGCTTTCCTCACCATCACACGCATTGAGAACTCCATCCAGTAAGTCGATAAAGAATGAATTGAGGGAAAGGAGGGTGAACATATATATACACGTAGAGGGGTATGAATGTTCTACTTAAATGTGAGAAAAGGGAGAAATTTTTATCATTCTGAGAAGTAGTTTGGAAGCTAAAAAAATTAACAATATACCATAGACTTCCAGTCTGCCTGGAAAAATTTGTATTTAGGATCAGAATTGTTGGCCTCTGGCAGATACTCTTCTGTGGCACATATACATACGTATGTATGCACATATACGTATTTTGAAAGAAGCAATTGAGTTTAAGATAATCGATGTATCAGTATTTGAAATGGGAAAGTATAAATTGTTGCTGTGTGTTTTCAGGCTATGCTTTCCATTCAAATGCATCCCACAGTACTTGTGCTCTAACACTTTGATCAGGAGGAGCCCAATGCTTCTTCAATGTATGGGGAGCTCAAAGCTGAATTCACCTTTTCTTGCCAAGGCAAAGATGTATTAATAGCAACAAACAATAAAAATTCACTTACTAGTAATCTTTGCTCCTTCTGCTCCCAGGTGCTCTCTTACTACATTAACAGATCACATTGTTCTCTTTTTTTCTGTCTATTGGTTCTTTCGCTTCATGCCTCCCTAATGTGAATGTCCCTGTCTTCTCCTATTCCTTTTATGGTGAACTGTTTTTCTGTCACAGCTTCCAGCCCTTTTTTCTAGATCATTTCATCTCTCCATACCACAGGAACCTTTCTGGGTCTCAACCCTCTCACTCTGCCCTTTTGTTCTCCAGTCTCCTCTTCTTCAGCAAGCTGCATGCTGAGTTTTCCTCGCTCCCACTGCTCCAGTGACCTCCCCCACCCCCAAATCCTTCCTCTTGGTCAAAGCAGAGACTAGAAAATACAGTGAAGCATTAGCTAGCCAAGCACTCCAAGGGGCAGCTGGCCATTTTTCCATAGCAGGTTTTTAATCTTGAGGCTACAAGTCCATGAAAGTGTGTGAGAGTGACAAAGTTAGCCTTTCCCATAAATCCTTCTTTGCAAAAATGATAGAGTGGCTTTAAAGAAGAGTTCTGCTGAATTTCTTCCTCCGGAAAGGTAAGAACCCGACCTTCAAGTCAGGCTCAATGCTGACCTTAGGGAAAATTCACTTTTCTCACCCCAGTTGTTGATTCAAATCCCTATCTTCTGTGTATCATCACCTAAGGTCTTGCTGCCTCTGGTTCAGCTGCTTTCCAAATCTCTTTGAAATGCCCCCTTAGACAGTGAGCCACTAGTGTAGACTTGGCAGGGGGAGCCTTGGCCTCCTGTGAATTCATAGGTTAGGTTCAAGTGTCACTGCATGCCAGCCGATCACTGCGGTCTCACTAAGGCACTTATCCTCTAGGTGAGGATTTTCTACATACTAAAACCAATCCAGGCTTTAACGGCACATGGACAAGTAAACATCTGCAATAGCAGCCAAGTCTTATTTGCAATTGGAAACCGAAGCTCAGACCCAAGAAGAGAAGCAGCACTTTGAGTGCATGGTTATCTCCTGACTCTCCCCATTAGGAGCATGGGGGTGGGGTGGGGAGGAAGAGTTGGTGTCCTGTGGCCCAAAATGCCCAGGCATTACCAGTCCTTATTCGTTCCCAATTGGAAATGAAGCGTCTATGGTTGTTATCCTTCCTTTCTGGGCTAACAACCTCAACACTTTCATCTATTAGAGGGCTAAGCACTCGAACAGAGAGACATGTATATCAGACTAAAATCACCTGAGCAAATGATTCCCCTGTCACAGTGGTATTACCAGTTAAATCAGGTTATCATTTTCTTTTGAGATCTGAATAACAGACTTTGGGATCGTGAAGTGTTGCAGGGGTATTTTGACACAACCCAACTGTTTGACTCTGTAGTCCCAATTATAATCCCTTCATAATTTATAAGGGAGTAAAATGATATTCTGCATCAATGTTTGTCAACATTGATCTTGAGGTTTTGAGGGAGGCTGATTTTTTATTTTTGAAGTTTAAAAAGCCTTACATATGAGGAGTGTGAAGAAACAACATGGGAATTTGTACATGCAAAATAAATAATAATGATATTCAGTCATTCAGTTTGTCCTTACAAATAGGAAATATGCCTCTTCATCCTGCTTTGAAATTGTGTCCCTTCTAGTTTTGTAGTAGTCCAGAAAAATGTTTAAATTACTGTGACAAATGTCTGAGTTTTCTTATCATGTGTAAAAAAGAATAAAATATACCCAAACTGTAATTCAATACATCTTCAGCTTCTTCTTGCAGTTTATTATGATGTCACTAGAAAACCCTCAGTGGAATTTTGAGGTTATTATGTACAGTTGGGACTACATTGGTCTTTGTGCTGCATTATTTATGGGCAAAGTCACGGAAAATGTTTTATTCAGTAGAAAACGTTGCAGCTGGAAAGCTCCTGGAATGAAAGAATGGAGACATTTTTCAACAGCATTTGCAGCTCAAAAATAGAGTAATTAGATGTGTTAAGTATCCATTAGGGAATGAAGTTATCCTAACTATGGTGGGAGTGTAAAACTTTAGTTTACAAAACTGCCAAAATTGGAACTCAAACCAGCACATAAGAGAGAGGCTGTTTGTTTACCATGCTGAATTACTGCGAAGTGGGAAACATGAATAAGCAATAAAGAAAAAAGCTGATGCTCTTTTTTTTTTTTTAACAGAGCAAATTGTACCTTGGGGAGCTTTGAAGGCCAGAATGGAAATGAGTTTAAGTATTTAAAGAAAATAAACCAGATTCTGCTTGTATCAGTGCTATCCCGCCAGCTTCAGAGAAGTCAGAAAAATGAGAGAAATGTATGTTGGTGGGTTTGCACAGATGTAACAAGCACTTAATAGGTTTTCATTTCAAGTTTCCAGCTAGCATCAGATACTACAGCCTATTGTTGAAGGTACTGTCCTTGTGGTATCTTTTACGAAAGATAGGAGGATTCAAGCAGCCCACAGCATGTTTCGTTTCCATGAAACATTTTGGTAGTTACTGCATTTCAGCTTTTGGATGTGTAGCCAGTTTGTGTTCAGAACTCCTGCAGCTTCCCTTTCTCGGCTGGTATGAAGGTTGGGTCACTCT